>NW_011888987.1:1721781-1734570 GCF_000151845.1 Pteropus vampyrus | reverse complement strand
GGAACTCAGAGACAATAAATTGCTATTGGTTAAGCCACCCAGTTGATGGTACTTTTTTACAGCAGCCTTATCAAACTAATACACTCTTTGCTTAAGATTCAAATCCCTAGGAAGGAAATTTTGATTTTTCCCTGACCAAACAAAAACTTAGCTATACCAGAAGATAAGATAACGAAAGTATCAGAATTGATTTTGAGATTTTAGTCCTAATGATTGGGAAGATGATGATTCCCTTAATTGAAATTTAGAACATTTGAAGTTCAAACAAGTTTTATAGATAACCTGATGTCTTATATATTTGAGTTTGTAGTTGTGATGAAGCATCCATGTGGAGATGCCCAGCAAGGGATTAGAAATATAGATTTATAGCTTGAGAGAGGGGATCAAGGTAGAACTACACATATGAGGATAAATTTTTTAGAGGTACCTTTTGAAGAAATTGGATTATTAATTGTTAACTGTGGTCTGGAACAGGAGAGAGCCGACTATAACTTAGAGGTTGCACCATATCAGCATTGTGATGGTTTCTGTAGGCAGCACTTGAAGAGTTGGGAGAAACAATTACTGCTGGCCATTAGCTAAAATTTTCAGGGCAGGCAGGGAAGAAAGAAACTTATTCAAAAATTCAAGTGCCAAATTTCATAGTGAGAAATGATGTGGGCTCCAAATAATCGGAGTCGAAGCAAAAGCATAATACAGAGAGGAAAATTTAGTAGAAAAGTCATATTAAAATTAGCTGGTGCCAAGACAATTCACTGGGGGAAATAATAGTCTTTTCAACAAATGATGCTGGGACATCTGAATATCTTAATGCAAAGGAATAAAGTTGGACCTGTACTCATACCATACATAAGTATTAAAACTCAAAATGAATCAAAGACCTGGATATAAAAGGTAAAACTATGAAACACTTAGAAGATAACGTAGACATAAACTTTATGACCTTAGATTAGGCAATCAGCTCTTGAATATGGTAGTAAAATACAAGCACCAATACTGAAAATAGATACATAGACCAAACTTTTTGTGGTTTAAAGGACCCCATCAAAAAATAAAAAGACAACCCACAAAATAAGAAAAAAAGTTTTCAAATCATATATCTGATAAGGAATTTATATATAAAATACATAGGAAAATATTACAATTCATAATAAAAAGACAAATAACTCAATTAAATATGGGTAAAAGATCTGAATAGACATTTCTACAATACAGAGATACAAATGACCAACAGGTACATAAAATGATGCTCACATAATTAGCCATCAGGTAAATGGAAATAAAAACTTCCATATACACTCACATGAACTAGAATGACTATAATAAAAAGAAAAGTAATAATAAGTCTTAGTAAGGATGTAGAGAAATTGAAACTCTTATATACTGATAGAAGACAAGTTAAATGGTGCTATCACTTTGGAAAAGTCTCTGGCATTTTCTCAAAAGGTTAAGCATAACATTACCTGCCACATGATCCAACTATTCTATTCCTACATATATAACTGAAAGAAATAAAAACACATGCCTACACAAAAACTTATACACAAATGTTCATAGTAACATTATTCATAATTACCCAAAGTAAAAGCAACCCAAGTATCCATCAGGTGAAAAATGGATAAATGATATATGCTATATTCTTACAATGCAATATCATTTGGCAATAAAAAGGAATGAAATACTGTTTTTTTCTACAACCTGAATGGACCTTTAAACATTAAAGGAAAAAGTCATTCAGAAAGGATCACATATTATATGATTTTATTTGTATAAAACGTCCAGAATAGGGAAATCTATGGTGATAGAAATTACATTATTGGTTGCTTAGGACTGGGAGTGGAGAGCAATAAGGATGGGAAATTATGACTAAGGAATATAGAATTTTTTTTTCCCCCGCGGGGGTTTAATGAAAATGTAAAATTGTGCTGATGTAAAATTGTAAAATTGTAAAATTGTAAAATGTAAAATTGTGCTGATGTAAAAATGTAAAATTGTGCTTAGTATAGCACAACTTTGTGTTATACTAAGAACAACTTTGGGTGAACTGTATGGTATGTGAATTGTATCTTCATAAAGCTGTTAAAAATTCTACTTAAGTGCAGAGTTGTGGAAAATGATGGCATAGAGAACAGGTTTCAGGAATGGTGTACAGTATTATCTGTTTGACACAGGCTCCAATAGATGTAAAGGCAAAGTATCATGTTCCTAATTGAAAGAAGATAGAAAAACAAAAACAAAAACAAAAACAAAACAACAACAACAAAAACCTCCTTGCTAGCAAAGATATACTGCTTATCTTATCTGTTCAGTCTGTTATAACAGAAATATCATTGACTGGATGGCAAATAAACAATAAACATTTATTTCTTACACTTCTAGAGGCTAGGAAGCCAAAAAATAAGATGCGGGTTGATTTGGGCCTTGTGAGGGCCTACTTCCTGGTATAGACGACTGTTGTCTCACTGTGTCTTCACGTGACAGAAGGGAAAGGGAGCTCTCTAGGATTTCTTTTATACAGGCACTAATCTTATTCATGAGGATTCTGTTCTCATGACCTAATCACTCCCCATCACATTAGAAAGGTAGGTTTCAATATATGAATGTTAGGGGGATACAAACATTCAATTCATAGTATTTTTTTAGTGAGGAATCTCAAGAAACATGAAAAAAACGAATCTTTTAATATAAATGTCAACTGTTTTATATTGAGTCCCCTCCCTCTGTTCTTTCCTTAACAGCAACCTAGCCAATTTTTCACTAATGGAACAGTCTAATTCTTGTATTTAAAAATTAATCCTTTAAGTTTACAACCTAAATCGCAATCTAGTGCTAAACCATTCTCCTTCATCCCTTCCCCCCCCCCACCAGAACATGCTGGAGCTATGCAGGAGGGAGTTATTGTCTGGCTCTTAGACATTTCCTCTGTCTCCTCCCCTTTAACCCATTCTCCACCCCTTTCCACTTCTTCCCTACCACTTCTCTCCACCTTTTTTTAGTAGCCATCTTTGGGGTGGTGATGAAGGAAATGAAGAAGGAGCAAATTTGCCGTGCTTCAGAGCAGATTCCTAGATACACAAAGAGACCCATAAGCTTGCTCTTAGCTCTCTGATAAGGACCTGACTGCAGAAAGGCTTTGAAGTGGCCTTTATTTCCCCTTTCTTTGGTATCTTTCCAAATACTAGTATTGGCTTCTTTGCCCAAAGGACCATGATCCCCCTTTCTTGCTGCTGTTGAGACTTGACCATTATTCTTTATGTTATTTTACTCGAATCCTTAGAAAAAAATTTAAACCATTTCCACTCTACTCCCAATCCTATGAGTTACATATGGGCTGTTAGTTGTTATAGGTCGTTAACTCTAGAAATTTAGCATACAGGTTATTACACATAAAGTACTATAACTACATTGTTGACGTTTCTTTTTTTGGTTTGTCTTATCTGAGGGGTGTGAAAACTAAATTGTCAAGGACATAAGCAGATATCATCACTTCACTTTCATCCTCTTATTGCTTCTCCTCCTTCATAATCTAATATTTTCTCTTGTTCTTCATTTCTTTCTTCAAAATATCGGATTCCAGCTGACACTCTAGGCAAATCCAGTGAAACCATTGGCAAATGGAAACTGTGCATGTGCACAAGCATGTGTACAAGCATGTGTGTTTGTGTTTTCTCATTAATTGCTTCATTCTATAGATTTAAGTCACTTTACCCAGACGGTGGCATGTTGAACACAAAGGCAAACTAAATACTACATAATTTACTTCTAGCTCTTCTAAATACTACCATACTCTTTGTTGACTTGGGCAGCAGTGGTAATTATATTTGTAGACTTGTCTTTTTTGTCAAAACTGGCAGTGGCTTTTTTGACATCACTAAAAATGATACCGACAGTATGGAGAGCCCTTGGGGTGGTCCACATGTAACTTTTTTAAAAGAAAATAAATGTCACAGTACTGTGGAAACAATCATATTTTCTGGCACTTAAAATCATACTTCACCATGTCACAGTAAAAATAACTTAGAACAACAGAAATGACTTTAAGAATATTGTGGGAAACATAGTGAGATAGAAATCATACATTTTTAAGTTCTTTTACCTAGTTCTCTCATGCTAACTCCATAAGGTGTAGCTACCCAATCTATGAGCTGGTCAGGCATGAAAAACTCTCACTTTTCTTTATGCCCTCTTTGAGTAGATAATTTTAGATGCAGAATTGATAATTTTTCCAGATGTTAGGCAACACAGATTTTTGGATGACTTTCAGAGCTACAGAGGAAAAGTGGGAACCTACAAGCAAAAAGGGATAATTCAATACTATTTGACTTGAAATTCTGAAGTATGACTCTCACTTAACTGTGAGCCAAAGGAGGCCATATGCTGAAAGAAACACACATATGAAAAATGAAAAGGCATTTACTATTTGCATTCCATATACCTGTGGGCAAAAACACTTTATTTAATGATTGTCTAATTGACCTGATCGTCATGTACAAAACTGAAAGGAGAAACTGAAACTCGTTTCTATAGTTTAGTGCTATTTTTTACCAAAGTAAAACAAAGAGAATGCCAACTCAGAGGGAGAAATTACACCATGTCATGAAATATACTGAGCCCTTGGAACTGGGACCCACACCAAACTGTTGACCATGTTTTCCAATTAACTGCTCTTCTAACTACATGTGAAGAGCATGCCTATAATACACACTTGGAAAGGAAGGTTGAAAGCGTGGGCATGGTTACGATAAATATTCTTGTGGTTTTTAGGGGAAAGCACAAACACAGTCTGCCACTACCACAAATTATGTAGTTGAGTTTCCTATATTTGTAGTAATCGCAGGGGTCAGTATATCCGAAGAGCAATGGGTAAACCTCACTCCAGGAGAACCATTTTCATGTCCATGGTATCTCCCCAGCCAGATAAGTATCAATAAATCTTTTTCATTTTCCAGACTCGAAGTCATATCTTTTTCTCTTCTTTGGAATCTTAGAAAGTCTATTTAACTCACTTTATCCCCAAACCTGGCTCATCATGGCTAAATTGTCCAATATAGTTCTAACTTATCTTTTTCTATTTTTTTCTCTCTCAATCTTTCTTTTCCATCCTATATATCAATAACAGATAGATTAGTTTTTCTAAACTTTATTGGTCTTAACACTCTCATGCTTAAGAATAAAAAATGGCTCTTTGTTGTCCATCAAATCAAGTCTAGTCACTTTACCTTGGCATTTTATCTTTCAGTGGGCTCCCTATCCACTGGCACTCCTCTACACTTCCATCTTCATCTTATTCCAAACATTTCAAGGTCTTTCTCACTTCCTCCCCGATTTTGCCACTACCTGAGTGCTTCCCATCCACTTTGCTCCCTCCTGCAGTGTTTATCATCTGTAGTAAATCAAAATTTCTCTTGCCCCTGGAGAGTTTGATATGCCCCTCATCCTCTCACCCCATGAAGAATTATAGTTTTTGTTTTTCCTACTAGCCAGGGATTTGTAAAACTTCAAATTTCTTGATTTGTATCATGAAAGCAAAAATTATTTATTTTTAAAATAAAAATTGTTATAATGTTGAATATGTATTTTTTCAACTAACACCCACCCTTTCCACATCAAAGATACTATATTCTCCCTCCTTTAAAAATCACAAACATAGTTAAGTTGTATACTCCTCTCATGGCAACATAACCTTAACCTTTTCTAAGTGTCATCTTTAAGTATTTTTTCCTCCTTGAAATCCTAAGGCACTTATAGATAACACATGTTTATATATTTCTTGTGTGTTTATTTTTAATTCTTTAATAAAATGGCTAAACTTCTTGAGAGTAGTAGCCATGTCATATTTCTCAACGTTTCTCTCTAACCTACTGCCAGGCATATGATAAATATTTAAATTCCTATTATCAATCCATTCTGCTCAATACTTAGAAATTTCTACCATAAAAATGTGTCTATCTAAATTATAGTTGCTTACCAGTGCTTGGAAAAACAAAGCACACTGATAATCCATGTAGTCATAGAAGGAAAATTATAGTCTCTAGGCTCTAGGCAAATTTTGTACACATGCAAAAATATTCAGAAAAATAACATTAGGGATAATGGACTGTATGTTTCTGAGTTGAATAAAATGTTCAAGGTAATCATTACCATATTTTTTAGTGACAAGTCCTCTCAATGCCTAACAGTTTCTGAGAATCTGTGGATGATTTACTCATTAATCTGTTGCTTATCATTTACTCCAACTTGTTTTTTCCTACACTAATTTATCCCATCACAAATTATCCCTTGCTCAGGAAAAAAATGTGTATGAGAAACACTTTCCACTCATCTTGCCAAACCTGTTAAGAAACATTCCACTTGTTCTTCCAAAGCTAATGTTTACCTTTTCTAATAGACATGATTTCTATCTGAAGTCTGATATTTTAGAAGTTATTATTTACCACTTTAGAAGCAATATTTTGCCCATGTTTCATAGGTATTCACCATTTATTACTTTCACTGAATTCTGTATCAATATAATTATGGAACAAATCACTGGAATATACTGATAAGAACTAAATTATTTTCAAACTGTCTTAGCATGTACCTAGAATATCCTGTGTTTTTATAGGTATGTGGAAAATTCTACACAATTGGAAAAATGCTACTTTTTAAAAATACACTTTGTTTTCTAAAAAAAATTGAGTAATGTATTCATAAATATTCTCCTCTTCCTTGGTTTTAAAGCACTCAAGGAAGAATAAAGGTCTTCTAGTTTTTAATTACTTAAATAGGTTTTGAAATATATTACTCAATAGTGGCTTTTTTTTGGGGGGGGAGCAAGTACATTATTTCATTTCTTGATAATTTAAGCACACTTACTACAAATTCACTTTCATAGAGCACCAGGCTGACCTCATGTATGTGTAATAAATTATCTTCCAAGATAATGAATGTTTTAAAGCATTTTCTTGATTTATGTTATTGGCTCACCAACTATTCCCGGGGAAAATGAGGTGGAATACTTTCAGATATGCCCTTCTCACTTTCCTCCTCACACCTCTCTTTTCTGCTAAAATCTTGTTTTCACAGTTGTATTTTGTTAATGATGCTCACTCTGTGTGGTCCTATAAGGATACCATGATCCTAGACTCTTGAAAATATGGAGGGCCAGTGAATTGCTCTGTCTCCTCCTTCCTATCTTTCCTCCTCAGATCTGAGCTTATTGGATGGAAATAGGACTGTGATGCATCCTGACTAGGAGATTAAACAGATGCTTATTCCAGTGCTTTTAGTGTGTTTACACCTGTAGCCCAATTATTATGGCTGAACCATCATATCAGTCAGTGAAGAAATGTTTTTAATAAATTAATTGAACATTTAGCTAAAATGGTAAGCTACAATCCTGAACTGAGAGGGGTAAAGGGTGATTTGTATAAGGTAACCTAAGTTATTTACAGAAAAATATACAGTGGCATTATGCTCAGTATGCATTCTGGAAAACATAAGCCTAATGTCATCTGTTTCTGCCATTGCACAGATAGGGTGTAAGGTGAATTATATTCCTGCTTTTAATTTATCACTCAGATATACTGCATAAGTGAAGGTATAAATGGAATACTTCTAAAAAGTTATTGTGCTGAACTAAATTCAAATTGGGAAAAATCAATTAGCTGCAAAGAGCAAGTACATTGGAAATTTAAAACAAAATACCCTAGAAATTATGAGTTTAGCTTAAAACGCTGTCATTAACACATCCTTTTGGAATATAACAGAGAACAATACATTCTCACATTGTTACAGTTCTCTTTGTTCTGGAAGACTACAGCACTTAACAATGAATTCAGTTAAATTTAGCAATAGATTTCCTAAAGGAACTATTGAATAAATGAAAGCAAAACAAATCAGCTTAAAGTTTAGATTGATAAAATTAACCATGAGGGCTTTTTAAATTTCATTTTATAATGTCTTCCAAGTCAGATGCCATGTGACTACAGATTTATAACTGAGTAGGATTTGGGTGGTAATAATAACAGCCACAACAACTAATCTTCATCTAAGTACAGACACTAAATACAGGCACTAAGAACTTAGTGTACATTAATTTCTTTAGTCTTCACAATGATCCTATGATGTAGCATATTAGTTCCCTTGTGTTCCCGTAACAAATTACCAAATATCTAGAAGTTTAAAACAACAGAAATTTATTCTTTCACAGTTCGAGAGGAGAACCTATTCTTTGGTTCTTCCGGCTTTTGGTAGCTGTTGATATTTGACTTGAGGCTAACCACAACACTCCAATATCTATTGGCATGGTCACATTTCCTCCTCTTCTCCTGTCTGTGTCTCCTCTTTGTCTCTTATAAGAATACTTGTCACTGGATTTAGGACTCACCTGTTATTCCAGGATGATTTCCTTGTCTCAAGTTCTTTAGCTTAATTACATCTGCAAAGACCCTTTTCCAAAATAAAGTAACATTCACAAGTTCCAAGGATTAGGAGGTGGACATATCTTTTGGAGGCGACAATTTAACCCACTACAGGAAGGTAATGTTACTACATCTATTTTATAAATAAACAATCAAATAAACAAACAAAAAGAAACATACTAGCTAACATTTACTGGACTATATGTCATGAATTATACTATTTTATGTACATTGCTATTTATGTTCGTAAACATCTCACAAGGCAGATACAATTATTAACATTTTACAGACAAGGAAACAAGGTCTGAGAGAATTTGCTCAATATTGCAGGGCTTATAAATGGTAAAGCCAGGATTCAAGTACAGAATTGTGTGACTCCAGAGCCTGCACACTGAAACACTAACCAACCTTATACCTCTAACATGACTACCTATGTTAGGAGTTTCAAAGATGGTGGGAATCTCACAGGGTGTTGAGATCAAGTATTAGACTTCAAATTACTATTCTGATACTCATAAACACTATGACCTTTTTTTTTTAAATTAAGTTTATTGGGGTAACATTGGTTAATACAATCATATAATTTTCAGGTGTACATTATCATTTGACATCTGTATATTCTATTGCGTGTTCACCACCCAAAGTCCAGTTTCCTTCAGCTACCATATATTTGATCCCCTTTACTCACTTTACCTCCCCCCTACCCTACATTGGAGGATTGTCTTTAAGAATTACGTTTTTTGGAGGAAAATATATATGAGACCTAGTAATTTACTGTTTATTGAATATATGCAGTGAGGAATGAGTCAAAGATGACTCTTAGTTTGCTAGCAAACCTAGTGGTCTCAATTTGAAATTAAATTGCATTCATATTTGGATTTAAGACAAGTCAATGGTTTTCTGGTGAACGGATAACTCACCAGAACTACATTTGTAGTGTAGACACAGACACCTCTTGGGAGTTAGAGAGTTATAAAGGAAGTGTAGAGCGCTTAGATTCACAAACTTGACTCACAGGACTCGGTTGTTAGAAGGAGGAATTCAGCTTATTTTCTATCTCTCAGATTTATCTACAGCTCCTTTTCCTTCATATTATTCTATAAGTTCTAGAAAAAAAAAAAGATCATTTAAGTAAAAACTCTCTAAACTGTTTAACATCAAGAGCCATTGTCATTTTGTGCTCTTATTTTGTCTCATCTCATTTTTGTTTTTTGTTTCTCCTTTCCTACCTTCTTTTGAGTTGATAGATATTTTTTTGTATTCAATTTTAATTTATCTTCTGTCTTTCAGCTTATATCTCTATGCATTTTTTAATGGTTGCTCTAGGGATTACATTATGCATCATTAACTTATCACAATCTATTTAGAATTAATATTCTACTACTTCTCATAAACTTATAAGAAACTCGTAATAGTATATAGTTCCATTTATACCTTCTGCCCTTTGTACTAGCATTCTTACATATCTACTTATATATAAACCTCACAATATAAAATATATTTGCTTTAAATAGTCATATAATGTTTACATTGAGACAAACATATAATCTTATAATTTCCCAAATATATGCTATTTCTTGAGTTCTTCATTACTTCCTGAAGTCCATCTGTCTTCTCCCTTCTGCCCGAAGAACTTTATCATTTCTTAATAGTATAGATTTGCTGGTTTTAGATCTTAAATACAATCTTAAAGTTATCTCAAAATGTCTTCATTTATCATTCATTTTTGAGAAATATTTTCCCTGGAAATAAAATTCTAGTAACAGATTTTTACTTTCCTTCATTTATTTTAAAGATGCCATTTAATCGCCTGTGGCGTCTGTTTTTTTTTGTTGTTGTTTTTTGTTTTTTGTTTTTTTTCTGATTACAAGACCAGTACTATCTTCATGTGTGTAATATATCTATTTTTCTCTGAATGCTTTCAAAATTTATTTTTATCTTTGTATTTCAGCAGTTTAACTATATATTCTCAATGTCATTTTCTTGATATTTATCATACATGGGACTGCTAAGCTTCCTAAATCTGTAACTTGATGTTTTTCATTAAATTTAGGAAATTTTCGGTTATTTCTTTAAATTTTTTCCTACTCTATTCTATCTCTCTTATACTTCTAGGACTCTAATAATTTGTATATTACTTTATTTCATCTCACAAATCACTAATACTCTATTCGTTTCTCTTCAAATATTTTTCTCTGTGTTCTTCAGATTGTATTATTTCTGTTGATCTATATTTAAGTTTACTGATTCATCTGCCATCACTAAGCTGCTATTGAATCAATTCAGTATATATGTATTTTTCTTATCTCAGTTATTGTACTTTGTCAGTTCTAAAATTTCAATTTCATTTTGGATTCCATTTTACAGTTTCATTTTTTTAGTTCACATGTATGGCTATAAGTTAAGTCCTGAACTAGCTAATTGCCTGCTAATTCCAAATCTGGATCACCTTGGATTCAATTTCTATTCACTTCTCTTTTTTTATTTTTAGTAAAAATCACTTCTTCTTATTTATTTATATGTCTACCAGTTTTTGATTGTGTTCTAGATGTTGTATATCATCTATTATAAAAGTAATTGCCTTACATCCCTCTGAAATGTGTTTATTTTATTCTAGCTGGCAGTTAATTTGGCTTGAGTTAAACTTGTCTCTGCTTCAATAGGTAGCAGTTGAAATATTGCTCAATTCTTTCAGTTCTAGCTGTTACTTTCCATTGTGTCTCCTGGAGTTTTTTCAACAAATGTGTAGTTAAGAGCTCAGGTAAGGAAAAAAATATATAATTATATATTTATATATATGCCAATTTTTTGAATTATTTTCTCTGGGGCTCACTCCTTTCCAAGATTTCCTCTTTCAAATTTCCAGCTATTCTATTAATCCCAAACTCTGTATTCTACAACCTCAAATAAGTAAGACTGAAGCTAACTGAAACTTTCTGCTGCTCCCAAGAAGTGTGCTTTGGTGAGAGCCTTTAGGCACAAAGCCATGGACTTATAAATCTTTTATGGTGCAGTTAAGTTAAACCTTAACTGGTCTTTTAAGGATCGACTATCCTTTAGCTTTTACTTAATTTTGGTTATTCTTCAATGTCCTCAAATGGATTGTTCTTTTTCTAATTTTATTATTAGTTTCAAGTATACAGTACATTGGTTAGACATTTATATAGTTTATAAAATGACCTCCCTAATTGCTCTTTCTCTCCTCTGGCTCTCCACCTAGCCATTACATTAATGCTAGCTGCACACCCTGTGCTGTGCTCCCCAACCTGTGACCATTATCAACTGTTAATTTGTATTTCTTTAACCATTCACTCCATTATCTCATACTTTTGACCCCCTCTCCCTCTGGCCATCACCAGATTGTCTTCTAGACTTGTGAGTCTGTTTTTTATTACTTTGTTCTTTTTGCTCCTTAGACTCTTCATATAAGTGAAATCATATTGTATTTATCTTTCTTTCTCTGACTTATTTCACTCAGCATAACAACTTCTAGGTCCATCTATGTCATTGCAAATGGCAAGATTTCGTTTTTTTTTTAATGGCTGAGTAATATTCCATTGTATATATGAACCATAACTTCTTTATCCAGTCTTCTGTAGATGGGCATTTAGACCGCTTCCATATCTTGGCTATTGCAAATTGTGCTGCATAGAGGTGCATAGATCTTTGCAAATTATTGTTTTGGTTTTCTTTGGATAAATATCCAGAAAGAAGTGCAATTACTGGATAAAAAGGAATCTAATTTTAATTTTTTGAGAAACCTTCAAACTTTTTTCCATAGAGGCTGTGCCAATTTGCAATCCCACCAACAATCTATAAGAGTTCTCTTTTCTCCACATCCTCACCAACACTTGTTCTTTGATTTATTGATGATAGTCATTCTGACAAGTATGAGGCGATAGCTCATTGTAGTTTTAATTTGCGTTTCTCTGTTGATTAGCGACCTTGAGCATCTTTTCATATGTCTATTGGTCATTTACTCTATGGCGAAATATTTGTTCAGGTCTTCTGACCATTTTTTAATTGGATTGTTTGTTTTGTTGTTGAATTATATGAGTTCTTCATATATTTTGGGTATTAACCTCTTATTAGATGTATCATAAGCGAAAATCTTCTCCCATTCAGTCAGTTGTCTTTTCATTTTGTTGATTGTTTCCTTTGTTGTACAAAAACTGTTTAGATTGATATAGTCCAATTTGTTTATTTTTTCTTTTGTTTCCCTTGCCCGAAGAGATATGTTCAAAAAGAAATTACTCGTAGCAGTATCAGAGAGATTACTGTCAATGTTTTCTTCTACAAGTTTTTTGGTTTAGGGTCTTATATTTAAGGCCTTAACCCATTTTGAGTCTATTCTTGTATATGGTAAGAAGGTAGTCCACTTTCTTTT
>NW_011888987.1:1716477-1720801 GCF_000151845.1 Pteropus vampyrus | reverse complement strand
GAGACTAGAGTTAGAAGAAGCACATAAAAAGTAGATAATTTCAATAATTGAAGGAAGACATAATGATTAAAGTAGTGATTATAGGACGAAAGAGTAATGGTGATATTTGAGAATCATTTTTCAGTTACTTTAAATTAGAATTTAGTGACCAGTCATATGTGGATTGTGAGAGTCAAGATCGAATCAAAGATTTCAGCTTGGAAAATTAGGAGATTGGTAATTCATTCTTTCATTTAACAAACATTGAGTGACTACTATATTCCAGGCACCACTGTTGCATGTCATGGGGGTGTAGCAGTGATTAAAACAGACAAAAATACTTGTGCCTGGGGGAGGTGTTGTTCAACATAAATAAAGGATAAGGGAAAATGTATAGTACGTCAGATATAGATAATGAAAAAAAAATAAAGGAGGTAAGAAGGATAGAGAATGCTTCTTAGTAGATTACAATTTTAAATAAGTGGCCAGGGAGGATCTCACTTAGAATATATCAGAGGTGGAAGGAGGTTAGAGAGTGAGCCATGTAGATATCTGAGAGGAAAACATTCCAAGCAGACCAAACAGTAGGTGTAAAGACCTTGATATGTGATTAGTAACTGCAGTAAAGTCTTAGTAGAAGATGTCTGTGTATGTATGTGTGTACAATAATGAGAAATATTGGCTTATCTGGTAGATAGGTTAAGTACATACCTAAAGGAATACTTAATTGTAAATAAATTAACACATATGGCTAGATCAGGAGCAAGATCTGTGCAAAAGAAAAAAAAATTGGAAGTCATTATCAAATATAATACTCCAAATCCAGTTCTCATTCCTCCACACCAAGAGGAAGCAATTTCAATAAGTAGCACTTTTGTGAGAAAAGTACCAATTTGTGCCAAGTTGATAATTGCATTTAAAAAAGAAAGATTTGGAATTACAGTTAATTCTGATGTTGGTACACACAATGAACTTCATAAAATGAAAACACATGGTCATAGAACTATAAAATAAGCTTATATAGGCTCACCCCTTGCATGCTAAGATTATGGGTTTACATGTGGGTTACACTCATTATCAAGATGTCATTTATCTTTTGTCATTAGTGTAGTTGATGTGAGCCTTCTACTTCAGCTTTAACAGCTGTAGAAAAATTAGTCTTAAGGCCTGGAGACATGTGATCCAGCAGTTCATGGGAACTCCAAGAGGTAGACTCTGGATCTGCACAGCCCAATGTTCTCCTAGAACTAGAAGTAGATTTTTTTTTCACTATCATTCTGACATCTAATAAAATAAGAACTTCTTAAGAGCAGAAACAAGAAAAGCCTTCTCAATTTATCAGCTTATTCTTGACAGTTGTAATTATCAGACTATGCAAACAAAACCAAATGACTGATGAAACATGAGTTTGTGCATTCTTTCTCTTCTTTCCTGCCGTCATTGAGTAGAGACACTGCTACAGAGAAAGTCTTGCTGGGTTCTACAGGTGTGCATGTTTCAAGAAGCACACTTTGGAATCTCCTTTAATTTTAATATATATTTATTTGAATCTCTTTGTTGCAGGAGGAGAGTGGGAACGGAGTGGAGGAGTAGGTAGACTACTTTAGAATATCAGCCAGAGGGGTGGGAGAATCATATTCAGGGCTGAGGCAAAAGCAAAGAATCTACCTGTGCAAAGAATTTGCCAAATTAGCCCTGGGTAATGGGCAAAGCCAAAATTTAAGCAGGAAAATTGAAAGCTGCCCAGAAGAGAGTCAGAAATACTAGAGATGGGAAAAGGACAGGTGTAAAACTGGGGCACAGAGTCAAGAATTTGGATCCTGGGAGAAGAGACTGAGCACCAACAGGTTAGGAACAATGGGGAGTTGTTGGTATTAGACACCAACAATAAGGTAGATATCAGGTGTCACTTGTGATTTACTATTAGGAAGCGTGATGCTTAAATAATCTATTAAGGATTTGTTAGAAAATATCACCTTTTCTGTGGATTATTTTTCTTTAATTTTTGTTTCGTTTTGTTTTCATCTGAGAACACTTTTTCTAGGTTTTTCCTTTACTCAGAATGTTCTTAGTACCTAGTCATCCCACGAATGACTGGTATTCCTACCTACTATTCAAATCTCACCTAAAATACCACTTCTATCAAGAGGTTTTTCCTGACTACAAATCTAAAGAAATCATCTAGGATCTCCTCTACATCTCTTCATTTTAACTTTCAGCATAAGACCCAACATCCCTCATTGACATTTCTACCTCCCTCCATTCTTCCTTATTTCTTTCTTTTGTCTATCTCCCCCAAGTAGAATGCATGGTCCTTGGTTGACTCATTTGCTGCAGTAGCTTTAGCATATAGAAGAGTATGTGATTCTTAATATTCTTCAAAAAATATTTTAATTAAAGCATGAGTGGATCATTGCTGGACTAGCCAGTATTTCTTAAATTTATTGTTTTAAGTGTTTTTTTCCTTCATATTATAAAAGGAGCCATCAAAGGATCCTGTCGCCCTATCCTAAAAGGAGAATGGACCGAGATTAGTATTCTGACTACCAATTGTCTAGTTGTACACTAAAGGTGTCTATATTTTATATCATAGGAAATAGGTTATGTTAGTCATTTTCTTAGCAGTGAAAAGCTGTATGAAAAACTACCTCCAACTCTTGTTTATTCCAACTCCCCAGTACAACATGCCTCTAAGATTCTTCTGAGAAAGGTGAAAGCAGACAACAAATACAGTCATAGAAAAGCATCTCCTTTGTCCCGAATCTGATATTTATATGGTTGATATAAAGAATACTAAAGTGCAAAATGTTACTTAGCATTACCACAGAAGAGATTTAATTTTAAGTAAAAAGATTAAAATATTTTTTAAAAAGTATTATGAGTTCTTGCCCATTTAAAAAACCTAAACCTAAAGTCAAAATTAGTAAAGTTTTTCACAGCCTCTGCTTTACCTAGCTCATAGATTTTCTACCTTAGCCCTAAAATTCTCCACTGGAATCACCTGGGAGCTCAGAGATTGAACTAATCTTGGTGGGGTCAACACTTTTATACAGAGCCTTAAATTCTTGACACAGTTAACTTTTAGGAATGGTAATTAGTGTATTGTTTGTAATAGAGAAAGATTGAAAATAATTTAAATATCTTTAACATGTCACAGCTGATTTAATGAGATGGAAAAATATTGACAACATATCATAGCATAAAAAGCTTAGATTTATATAAAAGAATAAAAAGTAAATGGTCCTGCTTAAAATAGATATGCTATTTTTAAAGTTTCCATAGCACGTTCTCTATGTTTTGATCAAAATAAAGTTTGCTGAATTGGCTTTTACTTGTGAAGTCTGTGTGAACCATAACAAGAGAGAGAGAGAAAGGTTTAGCACCAGTGCTGTTGTCTAGGATTCCTCCTAGGATGAATTTGGAGGTGGCTCGCTTTGCCTGTCCAGTCTCCTAGAGGTACAGAGCTCTTAGAACTCAGACCCGCTGACTGGAGAGGAAGTGGATAAAGGGTGTACATCACAATTATCTTAGACTCTGGGGCATAGGGGTGTTTAAGTTCTAAAACCCAAAATACTATTAAAAATGGAACAGATGATAACCCAGCACCTTGGGCAGCTTGATCAAAGAAAGAACAAGATGTAGTTAAATTTGTCAACAAACAAACAAACAAACAAAAACTGATGAGATCCTTATTTTTTCCACATTTAAGAAGGTTAAGGTACAGAAATGTCCTTCTGGACTTTTGTCATCCTTTTTGGGGACTGATACTACCTCCACAGAACAAAAGGAGTTCTGCTGCTGCCCATTAAGGCCTATCATTACTTGTGCTTTTCAACTGAACTCTGAGAAAAACAAAACATCACACTGGAAGTTTAGTAATGGTTCACTCTGACTGACCATGTCGTAAAGGTGAAGTAGTTCAGGCTCAGGGAAATCCTGTGACCACATACAGTTCCATATGGTCCCAGCCGAGCCCACCACCACCACCTTCTGCATTCTCGTCTCAGACAGGCCTCAGAGTGGTTTTCTCCCAACCATACCCAATCCAATAGGACCAAGTCGAAACACCGAGAAAGGGAGAACCTTGTGGACACAGGACAAATGCTGTCATCTGAGTTCAAGAGACCTGTAGTGAGCCAGGCTTTGCTACCTCAAGGATGAGCAAAACATAGATCATAGGCCTGAATCAGCCTAGCATACCCCTAAGAATGAGGAATCTAGAAAAAAAAATCTAAAATTCACAGAGCTGCTGGAGTTAAACTTTAGTTATCTGTTAGAATCTGGTCAGGACTCAGGATTTTAATGTCATAGTCTTGTTCTTGTCAAAACTGATGTAAAACAAGTG
>NW_011888987.1:1702005-1716052 GCF_000151845.1 Pteropus vampyrus | reverse complement strand
AAAATAAAGAAAAAGAAAAAGTGGCTGAAAAGTCTTAATTTCATATAAAGAAGATAGCAAAAAAATTATTTTCAGATTTCGAATGGTAATAAAAACAATTGAGTGGATGGGGAAATAACATAGATAGTAGTTTTCTTTGAAGTAATTCTATGCTAACGTGTAAAATTGTACATGGATTGTAGAAGTTTGCTGATTTTCAGGTACTCAATTGGTTATGGACATATAGGTTAGTATAAACTGACTGAATAAAAAGATGTTATCTATTTTCCCCTATCAAATTGAAGGAGGTTGTAAAGGTAAACCTTTGATTTTATTCTGTGACATAAACAGTGGTATGTCTCACCTACTGTCAATTTGGATCACTGCGCTAAAACTTGCTGATAAACATCATGTTGCATTATGTGTTTAAAGAGATAGCACCCATTTTTCATTGGACTGGAAGATGGTAATCAGCAGATGAGTGCTCTCCTGATACTCATAGGAGCAAAATAGGAGATCAAACGCTTCTCATACTTTACGAATAATTGTCTGTAAATGCATAGGTCTTTCAGGATTCCAGGAAATAGTGAACATTTCACAGCTGGTGAAGCACTACTTCTTTGACTATGATTTCTGCGTCTTATCATGGTGCGCAAATTATTTAGCAACTGCCACATTATTTATAGGTACGAATGGCACAAATTAATCTCATAAATTATTCATTTGGGGAGCTGTGAATTAACAGTGTACCAAAGTAAAATAAAAATCTATTTTTGCAAAGCTGATACCAATTTTCATTTTGAGTTAGATTTGATTTTGTTTTTCAAACAATACTGTAGAACACTGCATGTAGCTTTTTAATATTTAGAACTAAGATTGTGCAGAGTGAGGTGAAGAATATGTTTCCAGACAATCCATTGCAATGCTCTAAAATATAGAGACAATTGAGGCAAAGGAGTGGCGATTCTTGTGTGAATTGTCCAAATAATTGCATCAACTTTTCAATTCACTTTTGTGTATAGACAGACCCACCCACAGTAGGTAGAAATCTCTTAATGTGTACACATTTTCAAAAAAGCCTTTTTTTCTTAATGAGAGCTCTGAAATATACAAACTCTTATGTAGAGATAGGGACCCATACAAATAGGTCTTGTCCTAAAAGGATAGCAAGCTGTCAAACTCTTTCATCATTTGAAAAAAAAAAAAAGAATCTAACTCAGGTACCCCATAATTCATTTTTAAAACTTTAAATAGAAACAAATCTCTCACTTTCCTATAATAAGACATAAGAATGTCACTGTGGACCTAAAAAAGATAGTCACAAGTTTGTTTGCTAGTAGACTCCTAGGGAGCTGAACACAAAAATCCAATAAATAATTAGCTCTCCTGTGACAGGCTTCTGAATTACTGTGATACATTAATTGGACAAAATTAGCATGAATTAAGGCAAATAAGTATAACATGTAATTTATTACTTACTAAGCATGGTGCTGCACTGGAAGCTTCGGATTTCCCTTAAGATTGCTTTAACAGCTATAATGCATTCCTTAATTTACTCTGTGGAAAATCAATTTTTTCAGAGTTCATTAAGCACCAATATGTTACAATGCAACTCTCTAGAGCATAGAGCCTCAATACATTATGCAAATCCATGCCAGTGTGGTACCAATATGTAAATAGCAGTAATACTATTGTCAGCCTAGTATTGATAAGTCTGACCAGAATGCGAACATCTGGAACTTCTTGAATCTGTTGACTTTGTGTGTGTTGAGGTTGTTGCATGCTGTCCTGTGCTGATTACAGTGCCAATATTTCTTGAAAGGTATGTCAAAGATTTTGCCAATGGCTGGTAGCAGTATCATTTCTTTTTTTAATTCTGTGTCTTCTTGTTTATGCTAAACAACAAATCAACAAGTGTATAGTAAATATATAGTATGAGCCCAATAGAGTCATTTAAAATTTTAATTGATTCTACATGCTTTGTATAACCTCATTTGAGCCAGATAAATAATTAAAGCCCTCAAAGCCACAATTCCCCATTTTACTTGGCTTCAGTCTTCCTAGGTTACATTATTAACAATAACAAAAAATGCAGCACATTATTTAACTAAAAATAAATTTATAAAAAGCAGTGTGTTCAAGAAAAATGCAATTTTTCTAAAGCAACTTGTTTGGCTCTAAATTATGATAGAAAGGCTATTACTATAAAAAATTAATATATTTTTTAAAGGGTTGGTGATTTTGGTGCCTCAATAAATAGCAGTTCTATAACATTTGTGATTTTTTTTTCCAAAAACTTTTTCTACTTTTAATTTCTAATTAATATTTCACTATTTATTTCTCTGGGTTATATATGGCATTAAAAAATCAATGTTCAGTAATTGAATGCTATAGACTGAATTGTGTCCTTCCAAAATTCTTATATTGAAGCACTAATTTTCAATATAATGATATTTGAAAATGAGGCCTTTGGGAGATAATTAAGTTTAGATGAGATCACGAGGGTGGGGCCCTTATGATACCATTAGTGCCCTTGTAAGAAGAGCTACCAGAGAGCTTGCTTGCTCACTCTCTTCTATCATATGAGAACACACCAAGAAGGTGGCCATAAGCAAGCCAGGAAGAAAGTTCTCACCAGAATCCAACTGTAGGCACCCTGATCTCAGACTTCCAGGCTCCAGAACTGTAATAAATACATTTCTGTTGTTAAAGCAACCCAGTATAGTATTTTGCTATGGCAGCCTGAGCTGACTAAAATATAGGGTAATACTTAGAACAATCTAAATGTATTCAATTCAGTGGATTATATAAATAAGTTATATTAATTTAAAAATTTTATGTTGAACTATTTCTTTGGATTTTTTTAGTTTGTTGAAAAATACTATACATATACATAGAAAATCTTCATGGAGGATATAAATCTAGGAGTTGTCGGTGACTGACTGGTTTTCTGTAATGAACTCACAATCTTATTATAACAGCTAAATATTATTTAAATAAAATGGAAGGCTGTAAGACCATATAGAAATTTTTTCCTTAGTAAATATATTTCTACTTCCTGCTCTGGTCACTTGGTTTCAGCCACATCGTCCTTGCTTTTTTCTAGTACACACTACTCAGGCTCACACATTGAGGCCTTTGTACTTGTTCTCTCTATCTTGGTCTCTCTGCCTCAAGATAGGCTCTTGTTAACTCTTTTACCTCCTCCAAGTCAGCTAAATTAAATGTTACCTCAATTGGGCCTATCCTTCCCCCATGTAAAATTTCAAGCACCTTCTACCCAATGAACTCTCATCTATTTAACTGTTTAATGCTCATCTACTTTTTTCTTATAACAGAGTCACACTTCTTTCCTCACTATAACATACCATGCTGTATAATTTATTTTTTATTTTCTTTCTTTGTTTATGTCTGTTTCTATTTACAAGAATGTAAACCCCATGAGGGCAGGGATATTTTGTTTTACTCACTGATGTGTCCCAAATATCTAGAACAATATGTGGAGCATAGTAGACATTAGATAAATAATTTTTTCTGAACAAATAAACATTTTTAGCCAAATATGTTGCCTCTGGTTATTTGGTTGTGTGTGTGTATATACACAGGGAAAAGATATATTTAATTAGTACCAAATCTTATAGGATTATTATGAAGATCAACTTATATAAAGTATGCAAAGTGTTTAGCATAGAATGTAGAACATAATAAGCACTTAATAAATGTAATTTCAAAAAAATAAAAATAAAAGTAAATGTCACTTCAATTTACCTACTGGTTGCCTACTGTTGGAGATGGCTTTTTAGTGTTGTTCGAATTGCATTTTGTTTTACACATATATCATTTATGGTATATTTAATTTTTTTCTAATTAATACTCTTTTCTTGACATTTAAGTTGGCCCAATTTTTCACTAATATTAATATTCACACTATTTTGTTAATGTTATTTTTCATAATTCTTTTCCTTTATAGCACTTAACAATTTTTAATTATATATTTATCAAAATGTGAATTTGTTTAATGTCTGCTTTCAAACTGCACTATAATTTCAGTGAAGGCAGGTATCCATGTAATTTGGTCACCTTTTATACTTGGAGCCTGGCAGTATGCTTGGCACATAGTAAGTAATATATATAAAATGAGAAAAACAGTAAAGATCTAAAAATGAATTAGAAAATGTAGGTGGTAAACTTCTTGACATTGGTCTTAGCAATAATTTTTTTGGATTTGACACCGAAAGCAAATGCATCAAAAGCAAAAATCAACACGTAGGTCTATATCAAACTAAAAGTTTCTCACAGCAAAGGAAACCATGAACAAAACAGAAAAAGTAACCAATTGAATGAGAGAAAATATTTGCAAATCATTTATCTAAGGAGTTACTATCCGATATATATAAAGAACTCATACAACTCAATAAAAAACTTGAACAATTCAATTTAGAAAAATTAGTAGGTGGTCTGAATAAACGTTGTTCCAAAGAAGACATACAGATGGCCTATACATACATGACGAGTCATCAACATCACTAATCAAAATGGCTATTTTAGAAAAGATAAATAACAAGTGTTGGCGAAGATATGGAGGAAAGGGAACTCTTGTGCACTGTTGATAAGAATGTAAATTGGTGCAGCAATTATGGAAAACAGTATGGAGGTTCCTCAAATAGATAAAGGTAAAAATACTATATAACCCAGCAATTCCGCTTCCGGATATTTATCCAAAATAAAAATAAGCCATAAAAAGAATGAATTCTTGCCATTTACGATAACATAGATGGAACTGGAGGGCATTATGATAACTGAAGTAAGTCAGAGAGAGAGAGGCAAATATATTATTATCTCAATTATATCCAAGATCTAAAAAACAAACAAAACCATATTTATAGATTCAGAGAACAGATTGGTCATTTCCAGAGGTGGGGAGTGGTGAGGTAATGTGTGTGGGCAAAATGGGTGAAGGAGGTTAAAAGGTACAAACTCATAGTAATAAGTCATGGGAATATAATATACAGTATGCTGTCTACAGTTAATAATACTGTATTGTATATTTAAAAATTGCTGAGAGAATAGATCTTAAAAGTTCTCATCACAAGAAAAAAAAATTTTGTAGCTATATATGATGATGGATGTTAACTATACTATTGTGGTAATTGTTTCACAATTTATACAAATATTGAATTATTTTGTTATACTTCTGAAACTAATATAATATTATATGTTAATTATACTTCAACAAATAAATAAAAAAACAACAAAATAAAAATAAATTTAAAAATCAAGAAATCTATGAAAGAGAGACAATTGCTTAAAGATTTTTAAAAGATTACAAAATGTTTTCATGGTATACCAATATGATCAATACTCTACCCATATTACTTGTTGATTTTTTTTCAAAATATTTACTCCACTGATGGGTGGTATGGATTTCTTTGTTTTTGGACAATCTGATTTCAGCCAATTTTTCTGAAATAAAAAGACTCAAATTCTGTATAGTTGCTTGAATTGGTAGCAGTATTTTCCACACTACCTGATTATAAAGTGATTAGGTGTTTAATTTTACAAAAGTTAGCCATCATGATAGTCATCAAAAAAGACCAAGGTTATTGGGGGAAAAAATTCTGAACCTTTCTTTATCTTGTGAGATAAATAACCATCTCCCCACATCAGTTTTAGTAAATAAGTTTTTGTTGAGGCAGTGAATGCGGGGGGCGGGGGGGAGTGTGTAAGGTATTCTCTGTCTTAATTGATGGAAAAACTGGGTTGAGGACTTCAAGACTGTTGCATTTCTCAGCTAGTTCATTAGAGTACTCTGTAATTTTACCTAGAAATTAGGTAAGCTTGTAGCAAAGTAAAATTTTGATTATTCAGCACTTATGTATTTTATATATTATATTTTATTGATTTTAAAAAGGAATATGATGAAAATTTTATGGAGAGTAAAATTAATAAGGATTGGAAGGTAAAAAGTTAACTCATAACAAAAAAAGGGGGGAAACTACTAGACTTAGTAAAAGTAAAGAAAAAAATACTGTTTAACTGAAAGTTAAAAAAAAATTACTGCTAAATTCCATATAAGGCAATCGCATGAAGAAATCATGAGCATATCATCTCAATGAGTAGTAGATATCAGGTTTTCACCTCTGAATTCTAAGTATCTAGGACAGAATAAAGGAGATGTGGGTCAGGAAGCTGGCTGGAGAACTAATCTTTAAGGTATGATAAAACTTTGTTAACAAAATATCTCTGGAAACAACATTTAAATGGTATTTCTCTATTTCTTTTCAGGGAAAATATTCTATGAGGCAGAAAAGAATATTTTCTATGGAAGGATGGTGGAATAAAACATAATGCACTCTCTTAGGCAGCAGATGTAATTCTCTTAGGGTTCTGGTTTTGCTCAATGGGGTGTCAATCTATGGAACCAAACTAACTCTCCTGGACTAAGAAGAGATTCCGAGCTCCATCACAGTCTAATTATCCAGAGTGATGGTCCCCCTCCTCTTTCCCTCATGAAATTCTCAGCATCTACTCAAAATACATGGTGAACAAATATTCAAACAATGACATTTTTAAAAAATACCATAGTGATCATGACTTGCTTCAGCATCCCACTGTTCTTTTGTCCCCACAATGCATAAACATTATTAAACTGGTTTCTCATATAGCCACCATCACACTGGAATGACTAAAGAATTTTTCAAATCAGATGAGAAGAAATTACAGGTGTTGAGAAGGCTGGTAGAAATCACATTGCTTGTGAAAGACTTGATTCTATGACTTCATGACTTTATATGGACATAGGTTATATGGAAATATCCTGACACTACTAAAATATTTTGACCACAGCTTGTTAAATTTGGGCAATAAAAGCTCTTAAATATTTATTTTACAATGCAGGTTTTGTGAATGTGTTTGATAAACAAATATGATGGTAAGGTCAACAAAGCATGACTCAAAAGTATTTATAGGATAGACTGTTATATATTGTATCAGATCTCTGATTTATAAGGAGTAGCTAGAAATGAATTTACACTATAAAATACATTCACTGTCTGTAGAGTATATAAAATACTAACGCAATCTATACTGCTGAAGTTTATGTGACTTCTATTACAGGCATTTTGGCTGTTTCTATCTGCTTTATAGGGTCCTTGCACTATTTATTTTAAAAATTAATACTCTAAGATCAGATTAAAATCTAAGTATGTAGTAAATAACATATATTGTGAGAAAGTACATTGTGAATGAGAATATTATTATGAATGTAACAACTATGAAATATTTTTATGATTTATTTAAGTTGTGCTTTTAGAATGAAAGATGCCTAATTTCTCACTTTCCAAGTATTTTTTTATATAACTATGTGCTATGAAAATGTTTTGAATAATAGAATCTTTTGGTCTGATATTAATAACCACATTGCTATTTGTTTGCTAATGTGTTTAATAATAATAATGTCATATTTGTATAATAGTTTTAATGTTCTTTCACATCTATTATGACATGCTGTGCTTACAACAGTTATACAAATAAATCACTTCCTAGTTAGGATCACCTTACATGGGCTTTTTAAAAAATATGGAAACATTGAGTCGAACATCTGGATTCAAGTTAGGTCCTTGCTTTTCACCTATAAAGAAGACATATTAGAATACCTAACATTTATTGAGCACTTACAACTGCCATACATTGTGCTTTACATAGTTTATTCATCCTCACAATGACCCTTGGCATGGACAACTTAACCATTTTTTCTTTATAAGTTAGAACATTGAAGTTTAAAAAGATTAAATAATTTACTTAAGGTTACACAGCTTGTAAATGACAGAGCTAACAATGAAACACTGGTCTGCCTGAACCCAAAGCCTGATTTTAATCGCAACACCAAACTTCACCCCATTAAGCCATAGTGACTAACAGAATAACACTTTGTTGTCAATGATCTTTCCTTAGCTGAAATCTAAACTGTGGACTTTATGGGAGCCGCATCGAGAGCTTAATATCAATTCATACTATACATTCAGATGTAGAAACAACCAAGACATTGAATGGGTCCAAATGGCCCTATCCATAATATTACTGCTCTGAAATGTGCCCAAATCCCATTAGCTTGCAAGAGATGCAGAAAAGGGAGACCCAAGTAAAATTTTCATCTACCATCTAACTATTTGTCAAAAATATCAGCTACCTTTGTGCTCTGTGCCACTGTTCATGCAGTCCTTCCTGACTGATACATCTTATTTATCTCTCTCCACCTGTTAAGTGTTGTCTCTTTTAGAGACCAGCTTAGGTGCAGCCTTCTCTGTGGAGACTTTGGCAACCACATCCATTCATTAAGCTACACATACTGCATTCCCTTCAGTGTTCCCATGATACTCTTCTGTTATATTAGAATCCAACTGTGCTATAATTGCTTATATATCTCTCTGTATGGTTATATATCTCTCTGTAGCCTATGTGGTTCCCAGGGCAAGGGCCATGTTTTGCTCATCTTTCTATCCTTGGTGTCTGGTATGAGTACCATGTTTGTTTCTTGAGCACCCTTCTGAGAGATGGAATGAGTATTGAAAAGTAAGTTAGCTTCTATTGGAGTAGTATCTAATTTACTTTCCACTATTTTTCAACATCTAACAAAAATAAGTTTTAGTTCTGTCTTGTTATTAAAACAAAATATATTTCCTTATCAAAGCTGGGTATAATAAAATAATACTAAGAAGACACAGTTAAGGTTTATAGATTAGAATGTTAATATAATACTGAAAGTAATAATATTCAAGTAAGTTGGCCTAAAATAAAAAAAAATCAAGTCTGATAGGTAAATTAATAATTACAATATTATGTAGGTATTTATCAAGTATTTATAATATTATAAACAGAATATATTAGTGATTAACTGAAATGAGTCTAGAGCCAGACTGAGTTTTTTCCTGAGTCTATTAATTACTATTTGTGGTAAAGTTATCTGATTTTTCTCTGTGCCATTTTTTCCCTCTGTATAGTAATAGCATCTATCTCAGAAGATTGTTGTGAAGAAATTAAATGGGTTAGTACCTGTAAAGAGCCTAGAATAGTGCTTGGTAACAATATGTGCCCAATAAACCACTCAGCAAGTGATTGTGTCAGGACTGGGATCTAAGAAAAATGAGCACTAATTATATATCATTTGTATCAATGGATACTAATACACTTTGTCTAGCATTTTATATTTTTAATATATATTACCTTATTTGATCCTAAAACACAACCGTGAGATAAATAGTACAAGTAGCATTTCTTTATATTGTTTAATGGTGAGAGAGCAGTCTCAAAAATAGTGATCTATATACTGTCACATATCTTGTTATTAACTGAACCAAGGTTTTTAGCTAGATCTTTTGATGCCATTGTCCATACTCATTGTATGAAACCACCCTATTTTCATTTGTTCTGTCCCAGCCAGAATAATGCTCAATGAGTCTGCTCACTTCAAGTATATCGCCTTCAAACAATTTCTAAGACTTTGAACAGAAATGAATTGTCAATGTGTATGAATATTTTAACCATATTTTCAGCTCAATTTAAAATCTACAACAAATTGCAAATAAATGCAGTGACATTTATAAGAATTTTAGTAGCACCAAATCCTTTGGAATAGGTTTGCAAATAGTAAATGTAAAACTGACTTTAAAAATAAATCAGTATCTTCTTACCAGTGAATTTACTAGCCTTGCTCAGTGTGTCTCAGGTTACATCTAACCTCCTTTTGTCTGTGGTTTGCCATCTTCTTCTAAAGTGCCCCCATGCTGTCTTTGTTGCTTGGTCTAACTTGTTTGCTACTTCTCTTTGCTATAGTTCAGTCTGTGTTACTTTTCATGATTCAGAGCCTTACAGACTTTTTTCAGTAAAAACCCTATGTTTGCTTGTTGTTTATTACTAAAGTTTACTGTTTTTACTGTTCATGTTTTACCATTTTCTACTAGTCTTTTTTTTTTTTTTTGCACGTCAAACATTTTTTTCCTGCTTTTTGCAAACAAGATCACGTCATAGATACTTTATTCTTTGTATTCACACAGGATCCAGTGGCCCATCTAACCTTCTTTTACTAATTCTACAGCATGGGAGGGATCCTCATCCATCCTTCCCTCGGGAAATCCTCAGTTTGACCTTGAATGAACTGTTGCGGAGCAGAAATATCAGAATGTCAGCTCACCTCAGGAAACAGCAAAATTGTACCTGCCACATACTACTCATTCCTTCATCTTATAAAGAAACTTTGGCTTAAGTGAAAAAAAGAAAAAAGAAAAGCTATACCTCAAAAGTTAGTGGTAATATGACTGATTTGTTTTATGTTAACTCTTTTCCATACATTGGTCGTGGTTTAAAAATATACAAACTAATCTTTAAAATTTTTATTAGAGGCACAAACTAAATGAGAAATTCATCATAAATAAAACATCTCTATTTGTTATTATATAAATATGCAATATATTGTTATTTACCTATAGGTATATATTTGTGAAATATAGTGAGGGTCACTTTAGTCTTAAAGGGAGAGAAGGAAGATAACACAAATGACCTCTCTATAGCCCTTTTCAATCATTTTTCACTTTATGAAGGGAAGAGAAAGAGAAAAATGTAAACTAGAGAAAGGAGCCTAGAATGTTTGCATCTTCTCAAAGATTAAGATTTTAGATCAACAAAGTAGGTTCATTTTATTTGGCTTTCATGTGTTCCTTCATGTGTTCCATTTAGGCTTATCTTCGAAGGACTGTTTTAATAATTGTGAAAGCTGAAATTCTCATGACTTAAATAAATAAAGCACTGAAATTATGGATTGGTAAACAATGGTTTTATGGAAAACTAAGTAAACCAAAAATTGTCACTGAGTGCAGAAAGTTTCATTACTTAAGCAATGCACTGAGGGTCTGAGAGGGGTAGGGCAGGAAAGGGTGGAACTCTGACATCAACGGCTACGGAAAGTATCTCTTTCTGATCTTCACAAGATGTGGTAAAAATCCGTTCTAATAGTTTCTTCAAACATGCTCCTGAGGCCTCCGTGTGTGAAGGCCTAGCATTCCAATATCCCTTTGTCATAATTAAGGTCTGGATATGCTATAGAATAGAATCTCCTTTGTCTTTCCCCCTCCTACTCCCAGTTTCTAAATCACATCCTTATCATTTTAAAAATCAAATTTATTTCCCATTAGAATAAAGGGGCTTTTGAGAAAATGATGTCACACTTCACAATATCCCTTTGTATAATAACCTTTTGCATGATACTTCCAAATAATAAAGATTCACTAGAAAACCAAGTCAAAAATACACATTTTTATGGGTAAGAAATAGTGCCACCTAGCATCACCTGTCATAACTTCTTGTCCAGCAGTAGCCCATAAGCTTAGGTACAAAGATCTCCCATTTATCATAATATTGGCAGAGCCATTGACAAAGAGATTGGGCAATATTCTTCAGGATATTCAGTGGTTATATAACTGATCAGTAGAGGTGTTGCCTACGCCTCCCCGCTTTTGCTACATCATACTTGATGGCTTGTACCCTGGGACCGAGTCTTAGTGCTAAACACACTGAGGTCAGGGGTATTCAGCCTCTTTGACTCTGACAGCTCACAAAGCTTTAAACATTTTGGGTTAGTTACTTTCATTTAAAAATAGTGATTTTCTATCTGCAAAATCTAAATTTGCATCCTTTCATGAAAGTCTGGCACCACAGAGCCTGTGAGTCCCATATAGCCCCAAAGGATGGAGCTGAGCAATATGTCCTTTTAGATGCACCATCACTCATCTATTCAAAGGAGGCCAGTCCGTCCTGTGTATTTATGTGTATGTCTTGAATAGTCCCCGTAGGCATTTGAGTTTGACACAACTGAAGGACATCATCATATGACATTAACCATGTTTTTAAGAAAATTTTACCCAAAAAGAAAATCCATGAAATAAATGTGCACATATTTGTGTACTCATAATTAAACTTTTACAAACTAAACACACCCATGTAATTAGACTCAAGATTAAGAAACAGAATGTTATGAGCTCCCAGGAAATCTCATGTGCTCCTTCCAGTGACAACTCATTTGCCAACAACATTATCCTAATGTTTAACCAGCCTTGATTCTGACCACATTTCTAGAATGTTTACTTAGTGTTCGAATACTTTTTGTCTCATTTAAGTCTTATAACAACACTGGGAAGTAGGTAGGGTTGGGTAGTCAATCAAATAAAGAATAATACTGTATTTATTAAATGCCATTTTTATTGCCTTCATCATGACATTCCATAATTTGGACAGTATATTCTGTAAATAACCTGGATAAAATCCACCTGAAAATACTCATATCTTACTGAAGTAACTAAACCTGAGACATTATGTAACATATAATAAAACTGGCCCCCTGAAAGTGCTTGTTATTTCAAGCGGTGTGAGACTTCACTGCTGCTGAACTTCTTTCCCCTCAAGCCTTTATTCATGTTGCTTGTTTTGAGGGATCCTGGGTGCTGCTCTGATTAGAAGTGTAGAATACAGTTGTTAGAACATTTGCTGCAGCTGTAGGCTTAGCTCTCAAAGTTCATCTATTACTGAGATATTCCAAGGCCTCTGAAAATACATAAAGCTCTATTGTAATGCTTAGCATAAGCCTTGTAATACTTCCATTTGGGGAATTTATTTTGGTCAAAATAGCTCATTAGACCAGAAAAACACCTATTTTGTTTTCAATTTATTTTATTTTATTTTTTAAATATCTGTACATGTTTGCCTAGCAGGTAGAGTTAAAAATTCAGTGTAAAAAGACTTTAGCTTCCCTTTCAAAAACAATAACAGAAAGAGTAATTTATATGTAATATACCATAATTTACAAACATATAATGAATGTGTACAATTTTTCATCCTCAAGTATTAACCATAGAGAAATTTATAGTAATTTTTAATGCATCAAAAGATTATTTTTAAGAGACATTGGTCAAAACCAATGATAACTGTAGCTTTTATTTATAATAATGGAATAACTGCATTAAAACTTGTTTTATTATTCTAATCATATAATTGAAAAATAACTTTTAACCTACCCCAAACATGATGGATTCATTAAAAGCCTTTTTATTTGTTATTTTACAGTAGTTAAATAATTACCTTGTTTAAAATAAAATTTTAGCCATTATTTTCCTTAGTTCTTTATAGACTAACAAATAATAGAGGAGTTTTTCTTCAATTATGTTACTGTATAAGTCCAAATAAACTGGAAATATATAGAATTATAGTGTCATGATGTTTCCGTTTAAAAAACTTCCTATAATTATTAACATACATGGTATTGCATCTCTAGAATTAATAGGCTTTTTTTTCTTTTCCGAAAAAAATAAAACTTTCTATGTTTGGCATAAAAAAGCCAAATCAGTTGTCAAATAGAGGCAGGTGGATTTTATGTCTTGTTTTAGGGTATTTTACCACATTTCCCTTACTATATATAAAGTCCCCTACAGGACTTTATAAAAAGATAACAAAATGGAAATAAATTTAGAGAAGTAGATAAACTAGACTATTTGACTTATGGAGCAGAACTTAATTTCAGCTAGTATTTTGCTACTGGGCTACCACAACTCCTTTCTGGGTCCCCTAAGGCCTTTTTTTAAATGACAGAGGCCATATATGGCCACTGCCCTCTAGAGAAATCTTCAAAAACATCTAGAAGCCTCAAAGTCAATAAAAGATCTAGAAACAAAAATAGAGTTGCCCCTTTTTTTTCTTTCACGTCTCTTGCCTAAAGACAAGAAATCACATTTTTGTGAGAGATTGATCCACAGACTTCAGGAAAGACTTCATCTTCCCATAGAAGGAGTCCCTTGGCTTGCAGCCTGCACAGAACCATTTAATAATACCACACTTCCCTGCCAATCATAAAAAAAGATACACATATGCAGAAGGTGTTGGTTTCGTGTTTTTAACCCATGTGGGAAAGCCTCTCATTTCAATCCTAGTGAGATACTCATATTCCTTTCTATACTCTGAGAAAGAAGAGACAGATTTAGCCTCAATGAGGGAAAAAAAGAAAAACATTTTTTCTAGACTCCATAAA
>NW_011888987.1:1699737-1701955 GCF_000151845.1 Pteropus vampyrus | reverse complement strand
CTAAGGCCTTTTTTTAAATGACAGAGGCCATATATGGCCACTGCCCTCTAGAGAAATCTTCAAAAACATCTAGAAGCCTCAAAGTCAATAAAAGATCTAGAAACAAAAATAGAGTTGCCCCTTTTTTTTCTTTCACGTCTCTTGCCTAAAGACAAGAAATCACATTTTTGTGAGAGATTGATCCACAGACTTCAGGAAAGACTTCATCTTCCCATAGAAGGAGTCCCTTGGCTTGCAGCCTGCACAGAACCATTTAATAATACCACACTTCCCTGCCAATCATAAAAAAAGATACACATATGCAGAAGGTGTTGGTTTCGTGTTTTTAACCCATGTGGGAAAGCCTCTCATTTCAATCCTAGTGAGATACTCATATTCCTTTCTATACTCTGAGAAAGAAGAGACAGATTTAGCCTCAATGAGGGAAAAAAAGAAAAACATTTTTTCTAGACTCCATAAAAGGCTGATCAGCTAAAAATCTTGAAAAAAATATGTGAACAGTTATGCAACATAGTCAACTCTGGTCCCTTCTAAACCATAGTCATTGATACTTTAACCAACTTTCTCCCTTTCTGAGGCCCTACCCTCTCTTGAGGGTGTTTCCTCCACTTTCTGCTCCATGGTTGATGGGGGTTTTGCTGTGACCAGATTTCTTTCAGCTTTGTAGGAGGACTGGTAAACTCTAATTCCTTACATAAAGGTTGTATATATTAATCAGGTTTCATTTGATTGCAATTTACAGACACCCAATTTAGCCAGATTAAGAAAGAGAAAATTCATTGGCTCATGTAACTGGGAAGAATACTGGGGTAGTTCACTCTTTCAAAGAAGGCTATTCAGGAAGGACTGGAACCAGAAACCCAGTGCTACCTGATTTAAACTTGTGTCTCGTCTTTTATTTCTGCACCTCTTTGGTTGCATTCTATATGTACTACTCTCTGTCAGTTCTGCTGATGAAGAATTTATTTGCCTTAGTATCCACTTATATATTTTAGGACAGGGATGTTTGTTTTGCTTATGTCATGGGCTCATGTCTTGGAACAATTACTATTGAAGGTCAGTTCAAAAGACTTGAGCTAAGATTTGAGACAAGAAGAAGAGGGAGCAGGATGTGATATTTTGTTGGCTGACAAAAAAATGTATATCTATATATCTATAGCTATATAACACTTCATTTCATAGCATATATATGCATCCTGTTTCATCTGTCTCTGTCAACTAGTGTTGAAATCTGTTTCTTCCTGTTTACCCAAGTGCAAATATATTCACCATGAATATATTCCCACATGAAGAATGTGTATTCTTCCAAATAACATGGCAACGTTCCTTTTAAATGATATCTTTGGTATTGTTTTACTAAAAATGCGTTTGTGTCATTGTTGGACTTGATCATTTCAAAGGCCCTTCACATTAGCTTAAATCGCTTCTGTCTGTGCAAAGTTGGATGGATGTTTCTTTCATCATAATTTCTTTTCGAATGTCGAGTTTGTCTCTTGATTGTGGTGACATATGTATATTACAGTTTTTCCCTGTTCAGTTACAAATGGACAACTAGTGACTGTGCACTTTTTTTGAGAAAATAGAAAAAACTTGGTACTAAGATGTGTCTTTCAGAAGAGTTCATAGAATATTTGCATAGAGTATGAGATGGAAAGTTTTTTCAGAAGGCAAAACAAAAATTTACTAGAATGGACATTGACTATTTCTTAACCTGAAGATGAACTTTATCCCCTCAACCTCTCCCTAAGACTTTAACCTCAGAAATTAATTACTTGAAAGAGCTAGTTTGATGACATAAGAGCAAAGCACATGAGTGAAAATGGACAATAGACTGGCTATTTAGCTTGGGGAGAAATGTAGGCAATAATTTGACTATCTAATATTGCTATAGATAGTAACATGATTTATTTGATGGTAGAAGTTAGTACTGAGTAAGAAGGTGGCCAAAACATAAAAAGTAACCATGTTATGACCCAGCTCACATATGTGGCACAATTTATGCTACTTTTTCAGCTAATCTAGGTGAAAGGGATCTTCGGGTGTTATACTTTTATATTAAGGTCAAGGATTCATGCACAAGGGTTTGAACCTTCTCCTCTTGTTGCTAATAACAAAGAAAACATATACTTCTTGCTTCTTTTGTGATAGCCCTAGAGAGCCGTCACTCTTAACATTTGCTGTTTTTATTAAATCTCAATCTTCTTGTGGCCTCCTATTA
>NW_011888987.1:1675375-1699687 GCF_000151845.1 Pteropus vampyrus | reverse complement strand
AATAACATGGCAACGTTCCTTTTAAATGATATCTTTGGTATTGTTTTACTAAAAATGCGTTTGTGTCATTGTTGGACTTGATCATTTCAAAGGCCCTTCACATTAGCTTAAATCGCTTCTGTCTGTGCAAAGTTGGATGGATGTTTCTTTCATCATAATTTCTTTTCGAATGTCGAGTTTGTCTCTTGATTGTGGTGACATATGTATATTACAGTTTTTCCCTGTTCAGTTACAAATGGACAACTAGTGACTGTGCACTTTTTTTGAGAAAATAGAAAAAACTTGGTACTAAGATGTGTCTTTCAGAAGAGTTCATAGAATATTTGCATAGAGTATGAGATGGAAAGTTTTTTCAGAAGGCAAAACAAAAATTTACTAGAATGGACATTGACTATTTCTTAACCTGAAGATGAACTTTATCCCCTCAACCTCTCCCTAAGACTTTAACCTCAGAAATTAATTACTTGAAAGAGCTAGTTTGATGACATAAGAGCAAAGCACATGAGTGAAAATGGACAATAGACTGGCTATTTAGCTTGGGGAGAAATGTAGGCAATAATTTGACTATCTAATATTGCTATAGATAGTAACATGATTTATTTGATGGTAGAAGTTAGTACTGAGTAAGAAGGTGGCCAAAACATAAAAAGTAACCATGTTATGACCCAGCTCACATATGTGGCACAATTTATGCTACTTTTTCAGCTAATCTAGGTGAAAGGGATCTTCGGGTGTTATACTTTTATATTAAGGTCAAGGATTCATGCACAAGGGTTTGAACCTTCTCCTCTTGTTGCTAATAACAAAGAAAACATATACTTCTTGCTTCTTTTGTGATAGCCCTAGAGAGCCGTCACTCTTAACATTTGCTGTTTTTATTAAATCTCAATCTTCTTGTGGCCTCCTATTACTCCTTTTGTGAGAAGAAATATCCACTAATTTTAAACATAACTTTAGAAGAAAAAAACAGGCAATTTACATAAAATAACACAGAAATCCAATGAGCTGACAACTTTTTGCTAAAAGCCAATTTGCCAAATGACCGATTTGCCTAAAGCTAATTTTCTAAAAATCAATTTACTGAATGACCCAGTCTTAAAATTATTGACGATTAAAAACAATTTTTAGTCCCACCAGTGCTCCCACTTCTTAGTCACCACCTTTGCCCTTGTCAGGTCTTTGCCTCTTGTGGCAAAACAGCTACAAATTGTGCAAAGGCCTGTTTCAAGGTATTTGTCTGACAGCTCCTAGGGTCTGTGTCTTCTGTTTTAGAGAAAATAGAACTGAGGTTTACAGAAGTTAATTAACTTGCTTATTTAAGTGAATTAAATTTCTATACATATTATGTCCATAAGTTTCCCTGGGTTCAAAGTATCCACTGCTGTTAACTATTGTGTTATGCTTTTATTTCCTCATCTGTAGAGTGTTTTATATTATGACCATACCTGAGAAATATTACTTAGGCAGACATAAGTTCTTAATGACCAGAATCTTTCAAGAAAGAGAAAGTACTGATATATTAACTAATGCTCTCTGAGGAAATGGCATATCTGGACTGAGTAAATATTCTATTTAATTATATGTATTGCACATTAGTAGAGATATTTAAGTATATTAACATAAACATACATAATTTTACATTTATATAGAAAAAGTGGAACTCCATTATCTATTTTAGGTTGATTTGAAAGTTACTGCTGAGTTTGGAGTCATTGTTCTGATCAAGAGGAGGTTGGATTTAGAGTTTACTTAGAATCAAGGTCCAACAAGTATTTTAAATACTGGGAGGATAGAGTTATATATGCATTTGACAAATCGAATCTCCTGTCAAGCAAAATTGTTACTAATAAGACTTTGGGAACAACTCCTGGCAGTGAAGAGGGGAGGGTAATCTTATTTGGAATAGTCGTTCATCTTCTAACAGGTGAAGGAGGTCGCTCTCGCTGTCTGCAGGGTAAGAATCTAAGATATAGTTCAATGACCTGGGATCAACAGTAAAATTAAGGTTGAAGTGGTACAGATGTGGTGTGTAGAGGATCCAGAAGCCAAGGCAAACTCATGTCATTTTTCCCAGGAAAGACAGTAAGAAGAAAAGCAATCTCTTTAGTCACATTCTCATATTTAATGCTTACTCTTTTGCAAGGGAAGGTATTCTTTGGCTCAATAACTATTGACTCCAGTAAAAACAGAGGATTTTAAAAACTCTCTCTGAAATTTAGGTGAGAAACAGAACCACTGTACTATATATTGCACTACATATACTGTGCCCTGATATCTTTGACTGAGTTAGAAAATGGTGCTCCATCAGGGAAAGAAGATACATACAGTTTGACCAGGGAAATCTGGGCTGGATACAGCTATCCTGTTGTCTTGCCTGAGAGTCTTTGTGCAGTGCACAAGCTGCTCAACATATGTTTTCTTTCTCATGTAAAAATTGTGAGCAATAAAAGAATCATAGCTATTATAGTCCAGTTTCCAAAAAGCTGCTCAAATCAATTTCATATACTTATCAAGTATTTTATACTATAATTAAGTTCTAATTACTTTCTAATTTTAATTGACGATTGCCTTTTTTAAATTTCTTCTTAATCATTTTAAAATAAATAAGTATCTTTTAGAGTAAAGTTTTGATATAAAAAGACCAATAAATTCTCTCTCTTTCTTTCTCTCTGTCTCTCTGTCTCTCTGTCTCTGTCTGTCTGTCTGTCTGTCTGTCTGTCTGTCTGTCTGTCTCTCTCTCTCTCTCAACAGCCACTGCAGGGCTAGGTACTGGCATTAAATAACTTGCTGAAGCTCTAGGCACTCAGACTCAGGGCCATCTGATTCAGAGAGATGCTCTCTAAAACTGGATACTCCACTGTCTGTTAAGCACTTTTACTCTCTTCATTTTTTTCCTTTGGATTTTTATCATTATTGCTACAGAAAAACTTCATTTCTCTTACTTTTATTCTGTCTACCTTTTGACAGTTGGGAATCCCATATGATCCCGGTCAATTCAAACAAGTATAAGGATAGAACTAATAAAATATTTTCATTAAGTAAAATGAAAATTTTACCTTTTGTAGTGAAATTGGACAATATCAGGAAGCAATGATATAAACCTTAAAATATCTTGAATCCTCTTCAGAATCTATAATGACATCTCCCACTTTCTCTTTTCGTATAATTAAAATTTTAATTTAATTTACCTTAAGCACCAATGTTCAAGGGGAATTTCTTATTAAATTTTATTGTACCTCTTATTTTCCAAATGTATAGCAACTTTTACCTCATTACATATGAATAAACTCGAATACTGCTTCAGATTTTTTTCTTAAACTCAAGTATCTCTTTAGAATTCATAAAGTACATAAAATATGGGATAGAATCATAAAAGCAGCTTTATTTCTATGCTGTGGATTGATTCATAGAAGGAATTTCATTGCATTTTAGTCAACATCATATGCAGTACAAGATTATATTGCACTTATTTAAATACTTTGTATGTGTTCTCTTGTGCTTTTATGTATTTATTTTTCTCATTGCATTTCAAAATTCTCAGGAGTAGAAACACTTTCTACTGCATGGCATGTCTGTTTACAATATAGACTAAGTTAGTTCATTTTTATACAAGTTTAATAAATTTTAATAAATTTTGTTATATGATTAGCCATCAGAGCTAAAAAAAGCTTTTCTACTACAGAGATATTTTTGATAAAGTTATTTAACTCTTACATTACACACTTCATTTATGATGTATATTTAGTAAGTTCTAATAATTTTGTCCAAACATTTTTAGAATAATACGTTTTAGGAGGAAGCTAAGGTAAAAACTTCAGTCCAATGCTTAGCATCCTGTCCCTTACTAGATCACCTCTAGCCTTTACTTTTGTGCTGCATAATTGTGAAGGATGGGACCCAAGAAATCCTGGTTTGTGGAGCTATGACTCTTCCCATGAGATAGAATGCATTCTATGAACTTCTATAGTTTACTTTGTCACATATAGCAATAAAGTAGGAACTGTTATTCATTGTAATAATTACTATGATGTTTGCAGACTAAATGTGAATTATGATTTATAATATTCAAGTCCTGAACTTTTTAAAGCCACTTGTTTGTCCCCATAGATTTCATCTTTTCTCTCATACACTATACTTCATGTATTTATGTATTAACTTGCATATACATTATGATACTTTAGATCTTGAATTGTTTCTTTTTTTCCTTAACATTATATTTTTAAGATCTATCCATGTTTACTATTTGCATTTCTAGTGCATTGCTTCTAAGTAAGGCATAACATTTTACAGTATGCATTTACCATATTTTACTCAACTATTTTATTAACGAACATTTTATTTGATTGCAACTCTGCTACCACCACTAATGTGACATGTTCTTCTAAATGTCCCCTTAAGTAGCTGTCTGAGAGATTCTTCAGAAATATACCCTAGAGAGCAATTGCTGGGTCATTTGGTTACACCACTCAGATTTTTCACTAAGTATTGTCAGTTATTCTTTAGAATGACTGTACTAGTTTTATTTCCACAATTTAACTAACACTTAGTACTACTCAACTTTCTAACTTTTAGAAATCTAAGGAATGTGCAGTGGTACTTTAATTTACATTTTTTTCTCTAGTAATTAGTCAGGTTGAACATTTTTATAAGTACTTTTGATATTCATGTTTCCAAATATGAATTCACCTTTCTGATTTTTGCTCATTTTTTCCATATTTTCAGTCTTTTTGTAGGAGTTTCTTTTAGAGTGTAGATATGAAAACACAATTCATTTTTTGTTTTCAAAAAAGTATTCAACCATTAGTTATGATAACTAATAAACAGAAATACCAAATTTTGGTTTACATTTTACCTTGCTGACTTTTTTGGATCTTGACTAAGAACTCATTTCTCAAACCAAAGTCAAAAAGACTCTCACCTACAGTTTCTTGTATTAGGTTTACATTCGCTTCTCTAATTTTTCAAAATGAAAACATTGTTTTATTGAACTTCAGCATATGCTACAGCCTTTCCTCAGAATGAATGGTCTGAACACCTCTGTGACATGGGAAACCAAGTTCAGCACTGGAACAAAAAGCGTACTGTGGAGTGAACCAGTTTTTCATATTTAACTTGAAGTTAGATTCAAAAAACTGAAATATAAAGGAGATTTAAAAAAAAAATCTGTACTTTATTAAATAGGAAGAAAAAAATTACGAGATGTGTTCTTAATTCTTGATTTGATTATGTGCCAGGAGCAAGGATGGAGAAGATTGTATTTAGTACATTCAAACAGGTAGCCTCAGAGCCAAGTTCTTAAGGTAAAGGTTTGTATTTGCTTGGATAATAGGAATCTCATTATGGAGCAGGAGTTTAAATAAATTTCCTGTTGGATAAATAGCATTATTTTTTCAAAAACATTTTTTATTTGTCCCTAGCAACCCTTTCATTTTGTCCCTTTCAAACAGTAACACCATTAAACATTTCTGAGTTGTTTCAGTATTAAAGTTGAGGCTTCAAAGGAATTCTGAGCATATGTGTTTTTTGCTGTACATTTTTATTTTGTGCATTTGTTTCTTTCAGTTCTTAAATTAATCTAATTTATAAATTGAACTCTATTTATCTCCATTTTTTTTATTGCCTGAAATTTATGTCAAAAAACTCAGAGGATAGGGTCCTAGAGGAAACAACTTGTTTCCCAATTATAGATGTTAAATCACTACTAAATTTCTTGGATTCTTATTTATTTATTTTCGTTCTTACATCTTACCTTGTAAGTAAGCTCTAGAAAGAGTGTTTTCTGGTAGTATCAGTCTGTGCCCTGAGGAAGATACCGAGACTGTACACATATATGGAAATTTTCACAGTTCATTTGACCTTTGTTTTCTGGGGAGTTTAATTCTTTCTTGCACCTGCCGTTCCTGATATAAGCAGAGATCAGGGAGCAATGCCCAAGTAGAGGAATAGGGGTACCAATACAGCAACCTCCCAAGCCAGCTGTGTAATCACTCCCTCATTTTCTAGGTGTGAGGAAGAAGCTCTGTAGCAGATGCTCAGCACAGAGTGCTCCTGTCTTGACTGGCAGGTGGCCTCTTACTTGTCTGCTCTTTGAGTTTTTGCTTCTGTAAGCACAGATGTATGCTCGGATGTGAGACAGTTGTTTAAAGAATATTTCAGGATGAAAAGCAACTTTTATTTAGTTATTGGCATTGATTCTTCAGATTTCATTAGTCTAGTAAATATTTATGATATCACTCAATAAAAACCTCCAATTGCTTGGATATTTTCTCAGTAAGGTTACTGTTAACAAGACTTTTTTTAAAACAATTTTTATGTTTAAATATACATTTTTAATAATCTTCCTCTTGCCAAAGCAGGTCCTATAACTAACTTGTATAATTTAAGGGATGTAGAAAGGCCACTCTGTTCATATATATTTCACCAGCTTGTTATAAAATCCAAAATGTGTCCCAGAGCAGCTCTCCTTTAGTTAAGACATTCTTAACAAAATTTATAGGCATGGATTGTCTTAAAACATAGTCAATCTATTGTAACCCTGTTATGGAAAAGTATCATGTTGCAAACTAAGGGGGCAAATGAGCACATGATAAGTAAGATACCTGGCTTATAGTCTGGAGATGGAAGGCACATATATTGAATATAAAATAACAAGACAAGGGATGATCTGTGTAGATCGTTACATCTATCTGTGTAAATCATCACATCTGTGTAAATCCTCAGGAGCTCAGAAAAATCTCCAAGAACTGGCTTTCAGAGAAAGGATTTTGGATGACCAAATGCTTGAACCTAAGACTTGAAGGAAGGTAGGGCTTGGGTAAAGAGAGAGTAGACAAAGAATATTCTAGACAAAAAGCAAAGAAAGAGAGGTTCTAAAGTTAATAACGTGCTCTGGAATGAGTTCTTGTTAGAGGTTCCTGACAGCGAAAGGATACTGTTGAAACAAAAATTTATGTAATTTGAGTGGATCCAAATGAGTGGATATTTCTTGTCATATATTTTAGATATAACTTACGAAAAGCACGATTTTAAAAAATACACATAAATCAAGGAGTTATTCTATTTATTATTTGAACCACAGAAAGAACTAACAAAGCTGTGTAGATGACAACTTCTAACCTAGACGGCGAACACATTGAATTTGTCTGATTCCCTGTCACCCTCTTTTGTAGGAATCCAATTTATTTTACCATTTTCTGTCCCTCCTACTGGAGATTAGCCACTGTTTGTCTATCCATGGGGATTTTATCAGCAAAATTGAGGGAAAATACACCCACTCCTTCTTGTATTCTTGCTATCATTGGATGCTGTTAACTTGAAACCCATTATTCCATCTCTGGAACCTTCATCCTATACTGCTCTGTGTTTCACCTTGCCTGACTCCTCTTCCATTAGAATCAGTCCCCTGAACTTTTCACTGTGATATCTGAATCCTCAGTTACTTCTGTATGCTCAAACTCTTCATGGAATGCTTCCTTTCTTTTCTGATTTTACTAGAGACCTGGTAGTCCCTACAGGTACAATTTCCATGGCTGGACATTATACCTTGGGGCAGGAAAAGCATCATCCTCTCTTCCTAGTGACTCTTTCAAATCATTTTTTTTTTAGTCAGATAAAAACCCTAAGTCATTTGAAGCTCTTTATTTCCTTCTACCAATTTATAGATTACTTGAGTACCAGATGTTTAGACCTCATTTACTATTTTTCCTTCTAATCCCATTTCTTTCATTGTCCATAATGGCTTTGCTGTTCACATTGATGTTTTAACCTAACATTTTAGCTCGTTTTCTCTTTATCTTTTTTCCAGTGGTCTTTACCCCCAGTTTATTCCAGATATCCAACCCTAGTACAACACTCTAGGTATTGAAATTGTTTGTAACCATTACAAATAGTTCCCTCTATAAGTAAAACGTCTTGTCTTTCTAACTCTTCATCCAATTACTATCACTCTTCTCAATCTTCACAATTTTAGGAATATATAGTCTTTTCACTGTTTTCTTAGTTTTCCATGTATCAATCTATGCTTCCTTTTCCCTTCTTCCTTATCCTGACTGAATGCTCTAGTCCATTATTTTAACCACACTTTTGTCCATATCCACAGATCCCTTAACTCATTGTCTCATTTGTTGGGTAAAATTTAACACTGGAGCAATTCAACTACATTTTTTTTTATAATAGCACATAATAGTTCATCAATTGATGAACTGTTGGAAACCCACATATACACATATACAACTGCATGGTCTATTGCTACTAAAATTCATGACTTCTAACTTCAATCAGTCGTCAGTTCTGCCTGGCATTTTTTTCTGGTGTCCCTATTTAGCTTTCCTCTATTTTCCAAGGTGCCTATTTCAAATTTTCTCCATTAGCTTCTGATATTCCCCACCACAATCCACATTCTCATTTTCAGAAGATGACTTTGCCTCTAGCCTCATGGAAAAAAAGAAAAAGAACTTTCTTACTTTTTGTCCCTATGCCAACAAATGTAACTGCATGAGCAACTATCATTTCTTCTTTCTCTTCTGTTGTATCAGAAAAGATACCCTTCTACTTGAAGAATATTCCACCCATTGTGCTTTGAGTCCCACTCCTTTTGTATAATGCTGTTCAGATCATTTGTCTCTCATAGATCTTCAAGCTACAACCTCCTCATCTAGTTATCATCAGTTCTTCTATTTTTATTTTTTTTTATTTTATTTTATTTATTTTATTTATAGTTCTTCTTTCTTTAAATGTCCCTCTAAACTCCACATTCTCTCTAACTATGGTTCCATCATTCTTCTTTTCTTCACTGGTAGAAATCTCCAGAGTTGCCTGCACTCACTCTATGCTGTATTCACTTCCTCATCCACACCCTTTATCATCTCTCTTTCATTTTTACCATTGTGTTAATATGTTCTTTTACAAAGACAAGTTTGTTAATTACAAAAGCCATTTGTAAGGCCCTCATCTTCCTTGTCTTCTTTGCAGCACTGACATTTCTGCCTTCTCTCTCTTTTCAGACATGGTACCCTCTTATACTACAATTCCCTTCATATCAGATTCATTATGAGATGTGGGAACCCTTCAACTTGACAACAAAATCCTCACTATACAATTACACACAAGGCTCTTTCCTTCCTGTTATAAAAGAAGAGGTGTTCCCCCTGCCTGAGGCTAATCTTGGCAATTACAAGTCTGAGTCCACTCTGCTAGAAATCGAGGCCTCCTCACTTACCCTTGACAAAATTTCACATCATATCCTACCGATTCTGCCCCCTTAAATATCTCTTGAATCTGACCAGTCTCCTCATCTCCACTTTAATTACTCTAGATCAGTTTACCATTATCAAATCCTTATTGGTATTTCAGCAGCCGCTTTAAAAGCAAATTTATTGCCGAGTTAATGAAGCTTTAGCTTTAAGGTTCTGAACTTCCACAGGTCTTTGCAAATGCCCCGGTCTCAAAAAGTTGTGTATTTTTTTTTTTGTCTTATAGAAATATTTCAAATTGTCTAAGCTCTAATACCTACCACACTTGGATCTGCCCCCAGGACCTATTCTGGTTTTCTCTGGTATTGCCTATTGTATGTTTGCAAATAAAAATTATATCATGCCATTTTCCTGTTTAAAAATTCTTCCATGTTTTCCTATTGTTTTTAGGTTTAAGAGGAAGAACTCCTAAATATAGCCTTTAGAGTCTTTCTGATGTAATCCCTGCTTTTCTCTCTGGTATCATATTTTATTACACATTTACCATGGTTTTTGGGTGGGTGGGTGGGGGTAAGCATTCTCTAATCACAGTGAAGTAGGCAGAACAGTTTCTCTCGTTCTTTAAAGATGAGAAAAATAAAGTTCAGAGGGTAAATAATCTACCCAAGTCTATAGAACAAATGACTTATGTGGCTGAGATTTGGACTGAGTTCTTCAGATTCCTTTTGCAATTTATTTTTTCCATTATAATATGTGGCTTCCATATACAAACGTCTCATTCTGGCTCTGTAATGAAAACAGAGAAGTCTTTGTGAATAATTTCAGGGTAAAATATTGGTTGATAAGATTTTCGCTATTTGATATATATGTAAACAAAATTAAGTTTTTTATATGTAAAAACTAATACAATTATGTTTTCATTGCTACAGCAATCTAAATTTTCATATTAAGTTTGCAGACTGGCATACTTTAGGGCACGTGTTTCCCAAAGAGATGAATTTATAAAAGGGATGGTCCCCGTTCTGTGTGAGGACACATTGCTTTCATAACAGTGCATCAACCAAGATGGTCTAAAGCTTGCCTGAACTTTAGCCAGGTTTCCCCTTGACCATGATCCCTGACCTTTGTTTCTTAGAGCATTTGCTTAAAACAAACAAACAAACAAAAAAATAAAACAAAACAAAAAAAACCTTGCAATTGTAAATACTCTCTCTCTGACCCTTTGGGATATAAATTTTCTCCCAGAAATATAATAATGCATTAATTTTAATAAATTCTTTCCTGACATTCTTAACAAATGTCCTGCACAATTTTTCTTTGATAGTGCTCACTTTTAAGAGCATTTTTAAAAAAATGGGAAAAGGTGTCTGTGGATACAAGTTTGTTTTAAGCAAATGCTCTAAGAAACAAAGGTCAGGAATCATGGTCAAGGGGAAACCTGGCTCTTTCACTTTTACCATTGTGTTAATATAGGAGCAGTTCAGGCAAGTTTTAGACCATTTTGGTTGGTACACAATTATGAAAGCAGTATGGTCTCACACAGAACGAGGAGCATCCTTACTTCATCAACAGATGTTGATCTTGGTCCTTTTCATTTCACTTGCCTGAAAATGTTTATCCTAGGTATTTCTTACCTGTATATAGAAAAAAAAAAATGTATAATTCTCAAAGATCATATGCATTGTTCCAGAGGCCATTGATTTGTTTAGACTCCCCTTTAAATGGATTCTGACATAGCATATTACTTTGGCTCATGCACCTCTCTACCTTCTGTGTGGTATAGATTACTTTCTTGCTTATATTTTCTCTAATATAGGAGCAGTCAGCAATGTTTTCCTTGCTGATCATGTATTGCATTATTTTATGACACGGTTTCATTTGTCTCCATAAAAAGCAGTAGAATATTGAGAAGGCTGGAATATAAGGAAAGACAGTTCAGCCCACCAGGCTCTTTTCCTTTTAATGCACCCTGGAGAACATTTAATTGCTTCTTGAATGACCCCCAAGGTCTTTCTAGAATGAGCTTGTTGTCTTCTTTGTGGAGTAGACCATCCCCATTTCATTTGAACTCATTGTGACTTAATTATAGAATACATATAATAAATTGGAGGCAATCAGTAATCCTTAATCAAACAGGGTAAATTTGTTTCACATGCAAGACACAATGGGCCCTTGTGAAATAGATGGCACACTTTCATTTACTGAACGATACCCAGATTAATTAACTCACCTGATAGCTGTGGTTCCAATTTCCCAACTGCAACTCAAGTCTGTCTTATGCTTGCCCTTCTTTCTTATTATCATTTCATGAAACTGATTTTTAGTAGACTTTCAGATTCAAAGATTATAATTTCTCTTTACATATATTGCTTTGTCATTATATAAAATAAATCATATTAATCTATGGACAATATATCATATATATGTATATGTATTATAAATATAAATATATATATAATATATACACATAAATATGTATGCATGCAAACATACATGCCACCATACATTTAGTGGAGAAGACACTAGAATTTCTTTCTTTAGTTACAACTCTATTACAAATCTGAGTTCAGTGGATCTCCAGAATTTCACAGTAATTTCCTCCAGCCTCCAGCAGTGCCTAATCACTTTCTGGAGCAGAAGTTTTAGCTGTTTGGTTTCTTCTGGCTGTTTTCTCTAAAAATTACTTTAAAAGATTTAATCGATTTATATTGCATATTACTTGCAGAAAGTTGAGATTTTTATTAAATTTAAGTGTATTTTAGTGTCTCCCATTGTGTATCCTGATTACTTTTGGTAACTCAGTTTAACATTTAATAACTATTAGTTTTCTTTTGGAGAGTTCTTAACCAGGAAACAAGAGTTCTTACAGCTACATAGATAATTAACTTGAAGCTTGTCTGTCTCCTGAGAGACATCAAATATGTAAATGAAGAACTTAAGCCTTAATAAGACATGGTAAGGAAATCACTAAAACTTTTATCACATGAAAGCTAAAATCCTCAGTTAAAAAATATATCAATATGCTTTGAAGAACTAATACATGCTTCTTGTTTCGGATTTGTAAAATTTATGGCCTTTAAATTATTTTTCAAAGCTGCAGGAGTTAGTCAGCTCTGTTAACAAAAAAAAAAAAAAAGCTTTTAAGAAACCAAGGGTATTTAAATGCTTCACAATGCCTATCACATTACTGGAGCTCAACGAATATTTAAAAGACATATACCACATTTTTCTATTTTATTTTAGAAAATTCTCATTTGCAATATCTAACATTGTTTCGATCTCTTAATCATTATGCCATTCAGAGCAAATAAATACATAATAGCTTTTGACTGTCGTATTACCTAAGACTTAAAAAAGAAGGGAGAGCCATTCATATTTGATGTTTTAAACTGATTAACCAATTCTCTTCATTTTTCTGTACATGCTTGATTATATAATGTATCTCAAAAAATATAGAGGAAAAGACTCTTTAATTTCTGTGCTTTCTTTTAACATGAAGAGGATATTCTGTCATTACCCCAAATTTCAATTACCTGGATAACATATTTCTGTTACAATTGATGTCTTATGTTTTCTTGAAACAGTGGAACTAGTGAATGAAATAGATGAACTTGAGAAACTATTTGTAAATACACAAGAGAATAATTTTCTTGAAAAGTCAACAGGTTTTTGATTTTTTTAAAAGGCAAATTATTTGAAGACAATTTACTTGGCCTCAGTGGGCTACGCACATTTAATGGAACATACTTCTAATTCTTTCCTTAAGTCTTTAGTATATTTAGTATATTTAGCAGATAGTATATTTGATATTCTAGAGCTATAATTAGGAATTGTATCTGACTTAGGTACAGATCTTTTTCTAACTCAGATATAGTTGGATGCTCCTGTGGTTGGTGCAGTGGTGTGTATCCTGTGGGGACAGGCATCCACTTTGTGTTCACACAGCTGCAGTGGCTTTTCCCTGTGCAGTTCTGGGCCACATTACCAGGCCTAAACTGGGATAGAACCAGGATTAGTATGGAATGTGCATGATTTCCTTAAGGAAAATGTCTGACTCTTAAGTAAACACATTAAATAGCACCTGGTCTAGGAATAAAGGGCATTTGTGTGCTCGATCAGTCCTCTTCAGTCAGAATTTAGTGAGTGCCTACCATGTCAACTGAGGCAAATCTACTCAAAGACAAAATGCCCTCATTAGGAAAGGCAATATATAGAGAAAGCCCCAAATCGTATTTTTCTTAAGATATTGATGCTAGATTCACTTCCTTTTGCTCATCATGCTAGTTTGTTACAATGCGGTACATGCATGTGTTTCCCTACATCATAATTTTTCTCAGTTTTCCAAGGGATAAGATATTACTAGGGTTCAGGCATACCATCAGTACTATTTTTAATGACTGCTTTTTCTTCTGTAAACTTGTTTTGGGGGTCTCATAAGCATGATGTTCTGAGGAGTTCTGAGTGGCCCTGGGCCATGGATTGCTTATCAGTGCAGTGCATGCTCTAAAACACTATGGGGAGTCTGAGATGTTTCTCAGCTCACAAGAAGTTTACAGCCTGATAGGGGAGAAAAAGTTCAAATTATGCATATTTACTAGCCTCTGTGGCATGAATTTGGTTCCTGCTTGACATCCAACCTTTCCTTAACATCTTTTAGATCTCTTAAATTTATAATAAAAACAACCTCTTACATTGATATTGTATTTACCTCTCCATAAAACTTTGTTATATTTGTAATTTCATTTGACTCTTGTAACATTGCTTATTCTTTTTCCTCATTAGCAGAAGTCAATTTCTAAACCTATTAAACCTAGAAAATGAACCAAATCATCCTAATCATCCTAAAAACAACAAAACACAAAGCTTTTGTAGCAAAAAGAAGACTTGCTCTGTGGTGGATCAGCGATTGTGTAGTAGTTATATTTGGACTATATGAATTGACCTAAAAAAGCTTTGATCACCCATTTATAATTTGATTTATAAAGATGCGGACCAGTTATCCTTTAATTCTTCATTGGTTTTTTCTCTTCAGAGCCATTTCAGAAAATGTGTGATAGAGTGGCTTACTTCATCAGAAGGGGGAAAAAGCAAATGAAGAAAATAAGACTTTTCTGGCTTTCTGTTTAATTCATTACCTAAAATGTTTCTTTTAATTACATTAATGATTTTTAATTTTGTTACAAATATTTCCAATTAAAACTAAACAAGAGATACTTTTAGAGATAGAGAAAGGAGTTTATGGTTCAACATTTGGCCTTTTAAAATGTAATTTAATCTTGTTCCCCTTTAAAGTAAAGGAAAAATTTCAAAGCTTCAAATTATTAGAATAGTTGGCTTTTGGGAATATAGTAAGAAGATTATTTTTGGTTAAATTACTGGGACCATCCTCAATAATTCATAAAGCTACATCATTCACGACTCAAGATTGCCTTAATTAGAGAGGGTTGTTATCATATCTTAGTTTTTACTACTGGCACATGCTCCTTTTTCACAGTTTTCTCTTTGACATTACTGACATCATAGTCATCTTTTCATGTGTCAGGTACATAATTATTTATATTTAGATTATACTGTTTAGAAAAATACACAATGAGGACATAAAAAATATACAATAAAAAGATTGTTTTTCTTGAAACTTACAGAAATGTATTAATTCTAGATGTTTGAGGTCTGGGTAATTTTTGTTTTATTTGGCTATCTAAAGAATAATGTACTTTGTGACTATTTTCTTTGGTTAAAGAGATACGCTAGTGAGAAACACAAATTTGGTGAAAATAAATTTTAAAATATTTCCAGGAAAATTTTAATTTGTTGGCTCTGTATTGAATTGGTTATAATTGTTAGACATAAAAAAAATTAGGGAATAAGTACTAACTTCATCCTTCAGAGAAGTTATAGCTGTATGTCTACTTTCAGTCTCTTTTCTTTTATTTCTCGCTCAGTGTAATCATTTGCTAAGATATTTGAATTTTGAGAAATGGGTAAATAAAATATATTTTAAACTGTTTTTAATATGATAAAGTCCAGTTGTGAAAAGGTGAATGCAATTATTCATGTGATCGTAAATTATTTTATTACAGAAGAAAGGGATATGTATCAGATTTCAAATTTAAAATAGATTGCAAAACACTTAAAATGCAACAAACCATATTTTGGCAAAGATTTATTTGTTATTATAGTGACCAAATTAACTATCAGGAAACACTTTTGTTTTAGGATTTTTAAAATGAGATAAAGCAAACAGGAACTTAGCAACTGAGTCCTCAATGTGTTCTTGCTTGTTTGTTTGTTTGTTTACAAAAGACTAGACAACACCACGTAATAGATGCAATCCTGTTTCTCCAGATTGAGTTCTCCTGGATGTTTTCTACATACACTCAACACTGTGCATTAGTCAAATAATATTTTTAATGCACTATGATTTTAACTGGGGATTTATTTAATAAGTTTGGTTTAGAGTTTGTTTTGTGTGCAAACATACTATCTTTGATTTTAATTTTTTCTGACACTGTGTCCACTACACAGTAGAAAAAGTGTAATTGTAGTTTTGTCCTTTATAGCACAGGACAAATAAATGTCAAAATCAAATGGTGGTGTCCCTCAAGGGAAAACACACTTCAGTGATGAAATATTCTTCCTCACTTCCCATTGCTATTCTTCTGAACACCCAGGTGAAGCTGCCTCAGGAACTAATCAAATGCTGCTAATTTGCATATAATAAAAGCCCTCCCACAAGATTTGAGAATGTTAAGAGAAAAAGTGCATAATGTCTCTAAAACAGTAAATTATGAGGATATGTATACATCTGCTTTGAATCTACAGTTTACAAAAATTCACAGTAGTTCGACCAGACCAAATCCAATATGATCATCTGCTTATGTGTTGTTGATGTGTTAATTGTCATTTTAATTCTCTGTTTTAATGAGAGTCCTTGGAAATGACACACTGCTATTTCCTATTTTCTTTGAAAATGCTGTGATATTGATAAAATGTCAGACTCCTTCCTGGGCATGATGATAACAATCAACTTTGCACAGTACTCATTAAGGTAGCTTTAAAATGATAGCGATATGAGCAAAATAGTTTTCCTGGGAATTACTTGAACTTACACGATAATAGTCCACTTGTTTTCCAAAAACAACAATTCACATAGTTAATGTGAATTTTTTTTTTTTTTACCAGAATCATCTCCATCTCAAATTATTTGAAAGAATTTATTTTTGTCATTTAAATTATTTTTGGAGTAAATTCTTTGAACTTTAGGAGCCTGGTTGTTTTGCTAATCTCTACAAATTTATGAGGTGGTTTAAAAAAATGAATTTTCCAATATTCTTTTTGAATCTATAGGGTGAAAGTGAATCCTTTTTATTACAGTTAATATCAAATTCACAAATATAAAGTATTATATTTCCATTTTGTAATCCTAACATTATACACAGAATTTTGGAAATGTCTTCTAGAAATTATAGAAGCTACCCATACACTTGAAATGCTAGGTTCTATTTTTTTTTTTTATTATGAAAAGGCTAAATCCCCTTTCTCTGAAATTGAAATACTCAACCAGTAAAGGAATATACTTGAATTCTGAGATAATCCCGTGTTATTCAGTATTGTAGAGAGATACTAGTCATTATTGCGTTTGGCATGAGTAAATATTATTTCATTTTTTGCAGCCACAATAAATATTGTTTTTAAGGACACAATAAATTATGAAGAATGATTTTCTTTTTGAAGGCCATATGGTCAGAAGGAAGAAGGCTTAACTGAAACATGAGGAGCTGAGGTTAGCCAGAAATTTCCTGTCTAGATTAGAGTTAGAGAAGTTACTGAGAATCACTTTAGAATTTCTTATATTGGAGTTTATGAAAGTAGAATTGGTTCTCATTTGTCAATAACACCATATCTGGAATGAAGAGACAAGACTACTACTTAGCATTGTGTCAGTGTACTTCCATGTAACAGTTTATGTTACAGAAACAACCTTTTGAAGTTCAAATCATGTTTTCTGTAAAGTAACAATTATGTAGAATAAAATGCTGTGTGAAAGCAAAAATAACAATTATCACAAAGATTTGTCCCTGTTCTTGTTAATAGCAGGCTTTATAAGGACTGTTGTACTAATTTATTTAATACAACTATTAGATCAGTCTTCTTCAGTTACAAGAAACAGAATTTATGTATCTGGGGAATGATGCTTCTGTCTTTGACTTTTATATAGAGAAAGGAGCAAACTATGCTGAGATTTTAATTCTTAAATTACAGTATTCACTAGGAAAGACATTTTGCTCAGGGGCTTGATAGTCCACCAGAGCAGACTAGAGTTTCCAGTGGGCAAGGATTATGTCTATTCAACCTTTTGTTCCCAGAGCCTATACAGGGCCTGTAGTGTAGTATTCTTTCCATTATTGTGCGTGGATAAACAAAGTAAACATAAGGTAGTCAGGGCTCCTGATCTTTCTGAGACTAAGTGTCCTTTTCCAAGGATTGAAGTTATATTTTTATATACTCAGCTACACAAAGAACTTGGTGTACCCATGGATTTGAGGATTTCTTATGATGACCCTGCAGCCATTCTGTCTCCTAAATGGAAACTTTGCTCTTGGATATTCAGAAGTCTATTGGTTTTTGTGTGGTCACCAACTCCTCTTATTCTTAAACATGTTGGCAGGTGTTGCACTGCAGATATAGAGCTGAAGGGGTACTCAGAATGAACTGATTACTTTTTCCTCCTTTCTCTAAGTGAAATGGTGGCATGTCACTTCTGACGCTGGACTTAGTTCCTAACAGGATGTTGTTTATCTAGTGTTTTCGATGACCTTTCTCCTTCATTAGGCTACAAGAAGGCAGTTTCTTATTTTATGCTTCTCTGACATGAAGAAAATTTTGGAATTCATGAAAGTACTGTTACATAGAGACCAAGAATTAGATTCACTAATTTTAAGTTCTTTTTAATAAATTTGATTGGAGTTTATGCTTTTCTTACTGCTTCCTTATTACTTTTAATTATTTCTGCCTTCCTCACTGTTTTTCTTTTCATTTTTATTGTTATCCACATTGGAGTAATTTTTTTCTTAGGATTAATTTGCTTCAAAAATTTTTTTGGATTTACCTTTGCTGACTAATAGAATTACACACACACAAACACACACACACACACACACACACACACACACACACACACAGTGAGATGGCTATAACCTCGTGTACTGAAATGTGCATTTATATACTATAAATATCTTTAGGATATACTCTTTTGAAATTGGGTTTGACATATTTGAAAAGCCTAAATTTAGAAGCCACTATGTAGGTTTGATTCTTTTCATGATGTTTGCATAGTTTCTACCATAGTTTAGGCTGTTATTTTTATTCTATGGGTTTATTATCTATTTTCTTTATCTAACACTTTGATGGAATTATCTCAAAATTCATGAAGGAAATTTTCTTGGATATTATCAAGGATGTCAGTCTTGTCTTATTCATGAAATGTTCTGCCCTTTTTAGAATAACTTAAAATTCTTGACAGTTTTAAAATTTGATTTTATAATCATTCCTGAGCGTATTTTCTCCTTGACACTTTTCTCCATGTATAGAAAAAATAGGGCAGTAGTAAATGATGAGAAAGCATAACTGAAAATATGTAAGATTTTATCTTTCGTGTTTGAGGCTTATAATATTTCCTAAATTAACATTTGACCAATTCATATTTTGTCTATTTCATCAATTAATGATAAAAATGCCCATATCACATAGTGTTTATACCAAATTAGCCGGGACTGAGTTAGCAATGCTGAGTATACATATTTTTCCCAACAAAGGTACTTTTACTGCTATTTATTTGACATTATCTAAAATCTTGAGACTACTTTACATATAATAGAGACTAAAAATGGGTTTTAAAACATTTCCATTTATGATTATCAACCATTTTCAGGATAAAGAATTCTTTTCAAGGGAAAAAAATCAAGAAAAAATTAAGAGCAATGGCTTTGAGAAAATCTGGCTATAGGAAAATATGGTAGCCTGAATTCCTAGACGTTGTGGAAGAAAATTTTTACAATCTTCAAAGGTTTGCTTTCTCTATGGAGAATAATCTCATTTTCTTTTCCCTGGACCAGCCTAATTCTGATATTTAAAATACAAATGAATTTGCAGCCCTTTATATTCTAGTACTTATTTAAGGGTTGGACTTGGATTTTCTTTATGTGGTAAGGATTATGGCAACAGCCACTCTGGACTGAGGATGACTACTTTCTCTTGGGTTACGACTCAGTGGCTAGGATGATGCCACCTAGCTACTGCATGTAGTGAGAAATAGAATAATCAAAAAGCTGACCATACCAAGTGAGGTTGTAGAAAAAGTGAATCCCTCACACATTCCTGGAATGAAATATAAAATGTCTCAACCACTTTGGAAAATAGCTTGGCAGTTTCTTAAACAGTTCAGCACAACTACCATATGACTCATCTATTCTATCTTTAAGCAATTATACAAAGAAAATTAAAGCATATGTCTATACAAAGAGTTATACATTAATGGACATAGCAGCTTAACAACCCCAAACTGAAAACAACTCAAATGTCCAAAAATAGGTAAATAGATAGAAAATCTGGTACACTCATAAAGTGGCATATTACACAGCAATAAAATGAATAAGCTAGTGGTATACACTACAACATGAATATATCTCAGAATTATTATGTGAAGTGAAAAGAATCCAGACCAAAGAAAAAGTACATACTATGAGATTTTATTAACATAGAATTCTAAAAATTTTAAAGTTACACCTAGTGACAGAAAGCAGATATTTGTGAAAAGAATTTTAGTTATGCATCTAAGAGGCGTGATTTGGAAATAATTTGCTACTCTACCTCTGGGGGCATGGTTGAAGTTGCAGAAAGGGATGGAAGAAAAGAATTATAAGGAAAAGGGCAAGAGGAAATTGTGGGGAATGATGAATGTGTTTACCATCTTGATGGTGATAATGGTTTTACCGAAACATGTATATGTAAAACTTACCAAATTGGGTCTGTAAAGTATATGTAGTATGTCAATTACAACTCAATACATCTATTTTTTTAAAAAAAGAAGTTGGAACATTGTTACAAAAAAGGTTTTGTAGAAAAAAAAATGCAAGTTTCTTCTCTGCCCTCTGTTTTCAGTCTACTTTGTCAATGGCATCACATCATTGGTGACACTGGTCAGTCAGATTTATTGAAATGCATGAGAGTAATTCATAGATTGATATATTTCTTAAGGGGAGCCTGTATGGCCTTTGAATGCCTGGGAAATCCATTTTTATGGAAGCTTTCATTGCACTCAATACACCAGAGATTAGAAGCCTTAGCTACTTTTTATTTAAAACATGTTTGCTTAAATTACAACAAGTTATTTTACAGCTAGACATATGAATGCCACATGCTAAGTAAATTGTACATTATGTAGAAAATGTTTAAAAATACCCCGAAGTTGTAGAAATATGAGATGCATATAGAGAATGATAATTTAAGCAGTTTCAGTCATCTCAGTGATGTTTAACTGAGCTTTCTGTAGTTCTTGCGGCAGAAAAGACATATGTCTTGAATGTATTTTAAATATACACTAAAGCTAACCCTTTTAAGAGCATCATTGAATTGATAATTTCAAACAGTGTCAAACTTAGATATGTTCCAGAGAGGGAAGAGAAATCTTGAAAGCATCATTTAGTATATTTTATAATGTCATTTTTGAGGATTCATGTTTACTTTGACTGCTTATCCCACATACCCAAAATATGAATAAATAAAGATGAACGCTTGGTTTCTATGTCCTTTAACTACACACTATTGAATGAGCACTAAAGCTAATATAGTTGAATACAAGTCATATCCTCCAGTCATCACTTTATTTGATAATTGTTAAATACTGATCTTAATGAAGTTAACTTACCTGTTATCTGTAACCATAAAAACATTCCTGATATAAAACAGTTCCACTGTAAATCAAAGAAAAATGAGATGATCAAACATATTAACATATAAGATGGTGAACAAATTTAGTTGAATTACATGATACTGTCAGATCTGTACAGAAAATTCTAATTTTTTATATAAGTTCTGTATTTCCAAGCTTTTTACTTGAACAATAAGATTTTAATTTATCTGTTATTTTATAAAACATTTTTATGTGCAACAAAAGTGCTACTTGTTTGCACATGCTGGTTATGTGACAATCTTACATGATTTCATGCTTTGCTGATGGAAAATTAGACCCTTGTGTATTATAAAAGAATAGAAGATAGCTAAGAATCAGGATGCAATTGCTTCAAGACATTCTGTTGACAGTTAGAAATATATACAGAAAAAAATATATACAGAAAAAGCATTGTCACTGGATGCTAATATAATTATACCACTGATGAATACTGTAAATCTCTCCAAAAGGAGAAGCCAAAACCCTCTTATTGAACTGGGGTTTTTCCTTAAATCTTGACTATGCAGGCAATTTCTATACTTTTGTTACAATGAAACAATAATAAATATTTTATAATTGTATTATATCCATGAATTCACAAATTTGATCCCAGGGGCTGATAAATCCAGATAAAGTCATATATAGATATAAGACAATTCATTTGTTGTTTATATATCATAATATGGTGTCTTTTGTGCATACTGAAGATGAATCATTCATTTATTGAATTAGTTTGTACCATGCAAGTCCTTACATAATAATTTTCTTGTCTGTTAGAATTTCTCAATTTTCTCTAATATGAAATTGAGCGAGAGGTATACTGTAATTTGACTAACAATAATATGTACAAGTAATAATATTTCTGAGACTTTATAAGAATTGCTAGTAAGAGATGTCAAAACAGTCTAGAAGCTACAGTGTCTCTGTTGGTCTTTTTAACTTTCCAAGTCAACTTTAATAACCATCATAAATGCTCTACAGAGAAAACCTCAGTGCAAAGGTGTGAGCCCAAGGCCAACAAGCCAAATTCTGCTTGCTTCATGCCCACGTAAAACTATTTACCTTATGTTTCAGAAAGCATCTTGTTGTCTATCAGCATAGAGTTGGGGTAAATTGGACTTGACTGCTTTAGTTCTACTTCCAGAGCATGCTATAATTTATAACTTGTGGCTGAAATACTGGAAGTAAGAAGAAAAGTACAGTAGTCAAGTGCAGAGGTCTTCTTTGGTGATGTTAACATTCTTGGTGGGTTTGGCACCCAGAGCTATTTTCCATTACAATGTGGCTGTAATATGAGTAAAAACATTTTCTTTAACCAAACAACTATGTAGGCAGGCTACGTATAGTGTTCCTTGAAATGAGTCTGGAAAAACAAAACAAAGCCCTTTCTTGTTTCTTCTAATTGTTGCACTCTGAAATGAACTGTAAGTGAAACCTGGTAAGTAGAGATGTCAGGACTGGTTGGTTTTCCTACAGCAACTGCTTCTTGGTTGTCAGTATTAAAGAGCAGTATTCTGCCAGGTTTAAAAACTGATTGAAAAGAATAAAGAACGGTCCTTGAAAATCATGGCAATTATTCAGAGCAAAAAGACTCTGGCCTAGAAATCTTGATGCCGGTAGATGGTTTTGAAATTTTTGTTTGGGGTGTGAGTAAAACAGATGAGCTAGGAGCAGCCCTTTGCAAGAAAAGTCCTTTGTTGCTATCTTAGGCTGACCTCACTTTATAAGACTGCCATAGACAACTGCAGGAGTACAAATTGAACAAAATGAACAATGAACCACAAAACCTTCTGGGACAGAAGATCAGGGATCCTAGAGAGCATTATTTCTCATTTTAAATCAAATGATGTACTAAAATAGAATAAAGACTAAATGTACAAAACATTCTCAATATGACATGGAGGAATGCTTAGAAGTAAATAAAGTTCACATGATTTTTTCTATTTTAAATAAATTTTCTTTTCTAGATTAATTCGACAAATAATCTTTCCAATTCTATAAAGAGGAAACAATTTTACTAACATGAAAATGTATACAACTAAGTTGGAAGGAATGAAGCTCATTAACAGTCAGGTGGAATGATTTTACCTGTAAAAATACAACAGAAGAAACATATTTGCAAACAAAAATGAAAGAAAGACAACACTGAAGAATCAGCAAATTATCTCTCACATTTATCAGTACTATTGTTAGCTGATGAGAATGTTAAACAGGCCCATCTGAAGTAGACTAAACTTTTCAAGCTTTCTCCAAGCTGAGCCTTCTTTCTATGATGACCGACACTCCCACCTTCTGGGTCTTCTCATCTTCTCATCATACAGCAGTATGATCACAGTTATTATTCCCAATTGGTATCCTGCTTCTACTCGAGCTCCCTAACCTGTACCCTAATTTGTTGTATTGTTCCTCTTAAATTTCATAAACTAGTATATCATTATTACAACCTTCTTGAAAGCATTCCTGTTACCTCCAAGCAAAAGAAAAATAACCTAGTCTAGAGGTTCAAAGCCCTCCACAATCAAGCATTAAGTTCCCATTAAAAATTTCCTTTCCTTCTTACACTGCTTTGATCATTGGAGCTCACAGCTTTACTTTTGCTTTCCGGCTTTTGATTTAGCCATAGTCTCTTTGAATTGCCTTTTATCTTGTCTGCCTAAACAAACAGTACTCATTCATTCATTCAACAAGACGGATGCACCTACTGTGTATCAGGCCCTGTGCTAGGCAGAGAAGAGACAGTAGCGAACAAGACACACATAATCCCTGCTCTCAAAGGACCATGTTATATTGAGTAATTTTGGAGAACAGTAAACATACTGCTTCTATTTTTATGCATTTTATTTTAGTTTATTATTAGGTTCAGTATATAGTACATTGATTAGACATTTTTATAGTTTATGAAACAATCCTCCCTGATTACTCTATCACTCATCTGGCTCTACACATAGCCATTACATTACTGCTGACTACATTCCTGATGCTGTACACTCTATCCCTGTGACCGTCTCTCAACTACTAATTTGTACTTCTTCAACTCTTTACCTCCTTCTCCTAGCCTCCTAACCTCCTTTCCCTCTGGCAGTCATCAGATTGCCCTCTGTATTTGTGAGTCCGTTTTCATTTGCTTTCTTCCTTTTGTTTCTTAGATTCCACATATAAGTGAAATCAAAT
>NW_011888987.1:1674983-1675325 GCF_000151845.1 Pteropus vampyrus | reverse complement strand
TGGCAGTCATCAGATTGCCCTCTGTATTTGTGAGTCCGTTTTCATTTGCTTTCTTCCTTTTGTTTCTTAGATTCCACATATAAGTGAAATCAAATGCTATTTACCTTTCTCTGTCTGACTTATTTTGCACAACATAATAACTTCTAAGTCCATTCATATTGTTGCAAATGGTAGGATTTCATTTTTTATGGCTGAGTAATATTCCATTGCATATATGAACCATAATTTCTTTATCTAGCCTTCTGTCGATGGGCATTTAGGTTGCTTCCATATCTTGGCTATTGTGAATAGCACTGCCATAAATATAGGGGGTAAATATCTTTACAAATTAGTTTTTGGGTT
>NW_011888987.1:1673557-1674933 GCF_000151845.1 Pteropus vampyrus | reverse complement strand
GATGGGCATTTAGGTTGCTTCCATATCTTGGCTATTGTGAATAGCACTGCCATAAATATAGGGGGTAAATATCTTTACAAATTAGTTTTTGGGTTTCTTTTGGATAAATACCCAAAAGTGCAATTGCTGAATCAAAAAGTAAATCCATTTTTAATTTTCGAGGAATATCCAGACTGTTTTCCATAGTGGCTATGCCAATTTGCAATCCTACTGACAGTGTACAAGTGTTTGCTTTTCTCTACATCTTTGTCAACACTTGTTTTTTGTTTTTTTTTGTTTGTTTGTTTGTTTTGATTTAGCCATTCTGGCAGGTGTGAGATGATATTGCATTGTAGTTTTAATTTGCATTTCTCTTGAACATCTTTCATATGTCTATTGACCATCTGTATTTCCTGTTTTGAGAAATATCTGTTCAGATTCTCTGCTTATTTTTTAATTGGATTGGTTTTTTTGTTGAGTTGTATAAGTTCTTTATATATTTTGAATATTAACCCCTTATCACATGTATCATAGGCAAATATCTTCCCCCATTCAGCAGATGGTTTTTTGTTCTGTTGATGGCTTTCTTTGCTGTGCAAAAATTTTCAGTTTGATGTAGTCATCTTTGTTTATTTTTTCTTTTGTTTCCCTTGCCTGAGGAAATATATCTGAAAAGAAATCACTACTATTTTTAAAAGCTTGTTACAAGTGCTATAAGAGAAATAAAATAGATTCATGTATGTTGATCAGCAGAGTTACTTAGATTGGATGATCAAGGAGAAACTCATTGAAGAGGTGACATTCGAATTGAGAACTAATGCAAAATGAGTCAGCCATGAAACAATTAGTATTTTTTCAAGGAATGACAAATACAAACACCCTGAGATAGAGAAAAATCTAGCATGTTCTTGGAAGGAAGAGAAAGCAGTGAAAACACAGAGAAGTTAAACTAAGAGAACTCTTAATTTTCTTTGTCAAGTACCTGGAACTTAACCATGAATCTTGACATATTCTGGCACATTATTAATTAAATCCTATTTTGTTTTTGTCTTTTTATTTTGGTGTATCATTGTGCCAATTAAACTTTGAGTTTACTTTATTATAAAAATAAAGACACATCATGATTATGTAACCTCATAGGATCTTGCAGAGTGTTATGAACAGAGTAGGTTTTTAAATGTAATTGATTCTCCCCAAACTGGTACACAGGTTTAACATCATTCCTATAAAAATTTATAGATATAGAAAATATAATCGTAACATTTATAGGAAAAGCAAAGGAACTAGAATAGTTAAAACAAAAAGAGATCAGAAAGACTCATTCTACTCAATTTTAAGACATAAGACTAAAAGCTTTGCCTCAAAGATCAGAAACAAGGTGAGCATTCTTATTCTTG
>NW_011888987.1:1665310-1673507 GCF_000151845.1 Pteropus vampyrus | reverse complement strand
AAGAGATCAGAAAGACTCATTCTACTCAATTTTAAGACATAAGACTAAAAGCTTTGCCTCAAAGATCAGAAACAAGGTGAGCATTCTTATTCTTGTTACTTTTATTTAATATAGTACTGGAAGTTCTAGCCAGGACAATTAGGTAAGAAAAAGAAATAAAATGCATCCAAATTGAAAAGAAAGAAATAAGATTGTTCCTATTTGCATATTATATGATTTTATATATAGAAAAATCTAAAGATCGCGCGCGTGCGCGTGCACATGCGCGTGCGCGTGCACACACACACACACACACACACCACTTGGAACTAATGAATGAATTCAGTAAAGTTGCAGGATAAAAATCAACATAAAAATGTCTCTATATACTAAAAATAAACTATCTGAAAAGGATACTGGGAAAACAATCAAATTTACAATAGCACCAAAAATAATAAAATACTTATAAACAAACAACTAAGGAAGTAAAAACTTGTACACTAAAAACTATAATTAAAGAAGATGGAAACAATTGGAAAGACAATCATGTTCATGAATTAGAAGACAATATTTTTAAAATGTCCACACTACCCAGAATGATCTACAGAGTCAATGTAATCTCTATTAAAATCCCATTGGAGAGGGAAGGGGAAGATGGCAAACTAGGTAAAAGCATGGTTCGTCTCCTCCCAGGACTGCATTGAAATTATAACCAAATTATAAAATAACCAACGTGGAGAATCACCTGAAGTCCAGCTGATCATAACACCTGCATCTGATAATATAAAGGAGCCACATTGAAGCCAGTAGGAGGGGCAAGGTCCCGAATCAGGCTGGCCCACACCTACAGGTGGTAGAGGATCACTGGGAGGGAGCACGAGGCTGCAGAGGCTCTCCTGAAGGAGAAGGAAGTCCTGGTCCCATTTGGGGGCTCTTCAGCACAGGGTCCCAGCCCAGGAAAGAGGAGATTCCAATAACTCTGACTGTAGAAACTGGAGAGTATTTTGGCCATCTGGGTGAGATGGTAGGTGACTGAGCCCCTAGATGTCCCTTTGAAGGACCCGCGCAAAGGCTTTCTGACCTGTGGATACTCACTTGGGACACCGACAGTGGGTCTGAGGCTCACGCAGGATTCATTCTGAAAAAGTTTCCATTATCTGAAATCAGAATGAGAACTGGAAAGGCAGCCACCATTGTGCCTTAGTCCAGCCCCGCTACAGGGTAACCTTCAGACCAAGCCAACTTGAGTGTGCAGACCCCGCCCACAGAGTCAGTAGGAAGCACTGAGGAGAACAGCTCACCTCGCCTAACCTGTAAGACTGCTGAAAAGAGTTGTTCCTAGTTGGCTGCCAAGCCCTGATCCCAGTGATTCAGAATGAAGTTTTCACAGCTGGGCGGCCATTGTTGTGAGCAGCGTTTCTAATCTCAGCAACAGCTGCCAGCACTGTGAGCCCCATTTCAGAATTAGAGTCAGGCAGATCGCTGCTGCCAATGCAAACGTGGGCAGATATCGGAGACCTGTGGGCCAGTACCAAACAGCAGCTGGTCTTGCTGTGATCTAGATCGTCTGCAGGAACTCACAACAGTTACCAAATTTGCAGCAAGACTGAGGGTGTATTGCTCTGACTGCCATTGTGTCTCTGAGACCCTGCCCCACCCAACCTTCAGACTTCCCGGGGAGGTGTTATTGGCTTGCTGCCAAGCTCAGTTCTGAGTTATTCAGAACCAAGTATTCACAAGAAAGCAGCCAGCGCTGTGGGTGACCTTTCCAATCCCAGCAAAAGCAGCCAGCCCTGTAAGTTACATTTCCATTCCCAGAGGGCAACCAGTGCTGTGAGCCACATTTCATCAGTAGGGTTAGGCAGATCACTGCTGTCAATATGAACTTGGGTGGATATCGGGGACTTGTGGGCCATTCTCAGACAGCAACTGGTCTTGCTGTGATCTGGGTCTTCTGCAGAAACTCACAACTGTTACCAAATTTGCAGCAAGACAGGTTGTATTGATTTGACTGCCATTCTGTCTCTGAGACCTCGCCCCACCCTACCCACAAATTGCCCCAGGTGTCTCATTAACAGTGAACTGACACAACCCTGTCCTTCCCCTCCCCTGATTGCCTAACTCATATAGGCAACAAACTTTGGCTGGCACAGGGTGGTCACTGCACAGAAATCAACGGCAGGCAGACTTTTACCACCTGAAAGAGTTGCAATATTACTTCTGGAGAGCACAGGGGTCTGCGGGAACACTCTTGATGGCAGCTGGTCTCACTGTGATCTAGGTCTACAGCGGGAATGCCCAGATACAGAAGTTGCAGCAAAACTGAGGCCGTATTGGCCAAACAGACCTTGTCGCCTTGAGATCCCACTTCTCTCAAGCCACAAAGTGCCTGCAGCCCACTGACAAGCAGTCTCTTGTGCCCTGCTTGGCTCTGAAGTTGAGCAGTTAGTGTAGGCAACAGACCTTGTCTAGCTCAGTGAACGCATTTCGAAGAAAACAGTTGCGTACAGACTACTGCTGTCTGTAAGAGTTACAGTCTCTTAAGGGGATTGCAGAGGTCTGTATTGGCCTGATGGCCCTTAACAAAGTGCCCAGTACACAAAGTTCCTGCTACACACTGATAGGCAGCCCCTGTTCTGGGGTAGCACATTTAGGCTTAGGGTGGGCAACAGTTGATCTTGCTACTAGTGGAAACTTGTACAGCAAGCCACAGAGACAGCATGGGCACATAAACTGATACTTCAGTGGCGGGCGGAAATTTACTCACTAGACCCAGGAAATTCCCAGGGTCCCTGCCCCACTCAACACATATATCACCCAGAGGCTCATCAAGTTTCAGAGACATACAGGCAGCTGATAGGAAGTATCAAGACTTGAGGAGCACTGGTCCCTCTGCTAAACTGCCATAGGTCAGGGATGGGGGATAACCAAGAGCTGCATACAGAGCTGTCTCTTCCACTTACCTATAGATCCAGCATAGGCAGTAACCATCAGCGGATCACTTTGTAGTTCTCACTGGGTAGCCCTGAGCAATCAGTGGCTAACCTTGGCCTAAGGGGGAGCCCCTCCTAAGAGGCCACAAAACCAATGCATCTGAAGGCTGGCACCAGACCACAACGGAGCAACTCCTGACTGGTTCCATTAGTGGTACTCACAAAGGGTGGTTGCAACAAGTACACAAGCTTGCTAGGGCAAATCCTACTCAGTGAGGTCAACCCCCACACAATAACTCTTATCCTGAGAGTGCAGCGAATTCCTACAATTAGTCAGCCTGAATGTTAATCCCACCCACTGAACTATTAACAATAATAAAGGCTTGGTGACAACAGAAGATAACACACAATCCTCACAAAGGTCACCCCCAGAGCTCCTGGCAAAAGGGATCAGGGAGAGTGTGACACTGGGCCACACGGGACACCTTCCACATTAGGCCATCTGGCCAAGGCTGAGAGACGAAACTAATATTCCTGACACATTGAAAAGAACACAGAAAGTCTAATAAAATGAGAAAACAAAAAAACATGCCACAAATGAAACAAGAGAAAACTCCAGAAAATGAGCTAAATGAAATGGAGGTAAGCAACCTACCAGAGTCAGAGTTCAAAATAATGATTGAGACTCTATTTGAAGAAATAATGACAGAAAACTTCCATAACCTGGCAAAGTAATTAGACATACAAGTTCAGGAGGCACAAAGAGTGCCAAATAAGAGGAATTCAAACAGACCTACACCAAGACATGTCATAATTAAAATGCCAAAGTTCAAAGACAAAGAGAATCTAAAAAGCAGCATGAGAAAGGAAGCTGGTTACTAACAAGGGTAACTCCATGAGAATGTCTGCTGACTTTTCAATGGAAACTATGCAGGCCAGAAGGGAATGGCAAGAAATATTCAAAGTTATGAAAAACAAGAATCTACAACCATGGATACTCTACCCACCAAGGCAAGGCTTTCGATTAAAATGGAAGGTAAGATAAAGAGCTTCCAAGACAGAAAAAAGCTTAAAGAATTCATGACCAAAAAGCCAGCATTACAAGAAATATTAAAGAGTCTTCTATAAAAAGAAAAGGGGTAAAAAAGAAAATAGAAATAACAAATATGAATAATAAAATGACAGTAACAAGGTACCTATCAGTAATCACTTTAAATGTAAATGGATTAAATGCTCCAGTCAAAAGACATAGGGTAGCTGAATGGATAAGAAAACAAGATCAATGCATATGCTGTCTACAAGAGACCCACTTCAGATCAAAGGACACTCACAGACAGAAAGTTAAGGGATGGAAAAACATATTTCATGCAAATGGGAATGACAAAAAAAGCTGGGGTAGTAATACTTATATCAGATAAAATACTTTAAAACAAAGGCTATAATAACAGATAAAAAAGGACATTACATAATAATAAAGGGATTGATAAATCAAGAGGACATAACCCTAGTAAACATATATGCACCCAACATAAGAGCACCTACATACATAAAGCAATTATTGACTGATATAAAAGGAGAAATTAATAGTAATACACTCATAGTAAGAGACTTCAACATCCCATTGACACCAATGGACAGATCTTTCAGGCAAAGAATCAACAAGGAAACAAGGGGCCTAAAAGATACACTAGAACAAATGGACTTAATAGATATTTTCAGAGCATTTTACCCCAAAGCAGCAAAATATACATTCTTCTCAAGTGCACATGGAACATTTTCAAGGATAATCCACATCTTAGGACACAAATCAATTCTCAATAAATTTAAGAAGATTGAAATCATATCAACCGTCTTCTCTGATCACAATGATATGGAACTAGAAATCAACTACAAGAAAAAAAGTGGAAAATACACAAACACATGGAGACAAAATAACATGCTACTAAACAATGAATGGGTTATTAATGAAATCAAGGAAGAAATCGAAAGAAATCTAGAAACAAATGAAATCGAAAACACGATTCAAAATTTATGGGACACAGCAAAAAGAGTCCTAAAATGGAAATTCATAGCAATACAGGCCTGCCTCAAGAAACAAGAAAAAGCTCCAATAAACGATCTAACTTTACAATTAAAAGAACTAGAAAAAGAACAGCAAACAAAGCCCAAAGTGAATAGAAAAAAGGAAATAAAAAAGATCAAGGCAAAAATAAATAAAGAGTCTAGAAATACAACACAAAAGATTAATGAAACCGGGAGCTGTTTCTTTGAAAGGATAAACAAAATTGACAGACCCTTAGCCAGACTCATCAAAGAAAAAAGAGAGAGGACTCAAATCAATAAAATCAAAAATGAAAGAGGAGAAAGACTCCACAGAAATACAATGGATCATAAGAAAATACTATGAACAATTATACACCAACAAATTGGACAACAGGAAGAAATGGACACATTCCTAGAAACATACAATCTCCCAAGACTGAATCAAGAAGAAATGGAAAATCTGAAATGACTAATTACCACCAATGAAATCAAACCAATAATCAAAAACCTCCCCCCAAAACAAAAGTCCTGGACAAGACGGCTTCATAGGTGAATTTTACCAAACATTCAAAGAAGAGTTATCACCTATTCTTCTCAAATTATTTCAAAAAATTCAAGAAGGGGGAAGGCTCCCTAACTCCTTTTATGAGGCCACCATTACTTTGATTCTGAAACCAGGCAAAACATTACAAAAAAAGAAAACTATAGGCTGACATCTCTTATGAACATTGATGCAAAAGTCCTCAACAAAATATTAGCAAACCGAATTCAGCAATACATTAAAAATATCATACACCATGATCAAGTTGGATTTATTCCCAGGACACAAGGTTGGTTCAATATCCTCAAATCAATGAATGTGATACATCACATTAATGAACAAAAGATAAAAAACATATGATCATATCAATAGATGCAGAAAAAGCGTTTGACAAAATTCAGTATCCATTTATGATAAAAACTCAGCAAAGTGGGAATAGAGGGAACATACTTCAACATAATAAAGGCCACATATGACAAACCTACAGCTAACGTCAAACTCAATGGGAAAAGGCTAAAAGCATTTTCCTTAAGATCAGGAACAAGACAAGGATGCCCACTTTCACCACTCCTCTTCAACATTGTATTGGAAGTCCTAGCCACAGAATAAGACAAGAAAGAGAAATAAAAGGCATCTGAATTGGAAAGGGAAAAGTAAAACTTTAGTTATTTGCTGATGACATGATACTAATATAGAGAATCCTAAAGATTCACCAAAAAATGTTTAGAACTGATCAATTAATTCAGTAAAGTAGCAGGTTACAAAATAAATATTCAGAAACCAGTAGCACTTTTATACATTAACGATGAACTTTCAGAAAGAGAAATTAAGAAAATCCCATTTACAATTGCGTCAAAAACTATAAAATGCCTGGGAATCAAATTAACCAAAAAGGTAGACCTGTTTTCAGAAAATTATAAATCATTGAAAAAAGAAATTGAAGAAAATACAAATAAATGGAAGCATATATCCTGTTCATGGTAGGAAGAATCAGCACTATTAAAATGGCCATACTACCCAATGCAACCTATAGATTCAATGCAATCCCTATCAAAATATCAATGGCATTTTTCAGAGAGCTAGAACAAGCAATTCTAAAATTTATATGGAGCCATACAAAACCTCGAATAGCCAGGGCAATCTTGAGAAAGAAGAACAAAGTTGGAGGTATCACATTACCTGATATCAAACTATACTATAAGTCTATAGTAATAAAAACAGCATGATACTGGCATAAAATCAGATACATTGATCAATGTAACAGAATAGAGAGCCCAGAAATAAATCCTTGCCTATACACTCACTTAATGTATGACAAAGGAGATAAGAATATACAATGGAGTAAAGACAGTCTTATCAATAAATGGTGTTGGGAAAATTGGACAGATACATGCAAAAAAAAAAAACAACAAAAAAAAGAAGCTGGACCGTCTTCTCACACTGTATACAGAATAGACTCGAAATGGATTAAAGACTTAAATATAAGACCTGAAACCATAAAAGTTTAGAAGAAAACATAGGCAGTAAACTCTCTGATATTCTTAACAGGAATTTCTTTTCAGATATATCTTCTCGTGGAAAGGAAACAAAAGAAAAAAATAAACAAATGGGACTACATCAAACTAAAAAGTTTTTGTACAGGAAAGAAAACCATCAACAAAACAAAAAGACAACCAGCTGTTTGGGAGAAGATATTTGCTAATAATACATCTGGTAAGGGGTTAATATCCAAAATTTATAAAGAACTTATACAACTTAACAACAAAAAAACAAACAGTCCAATTGAAAAATGGGCAGAAGATCTGAACGGATACTTCTCTAAAGAGGAAATACAGATAGCTAACAGACATATGAAAAGATGCTCAGGGTCACTAATCATCAGAAAAATGCAAATTAAAACCACGATGAGCTATCACCACACACCTGTCAGAATGGCTATCATCAACAAAACAAAAAACAGCAAGTGTTGGCGAGGATGTGGACAAAAGAGAATCCTCATACATTGTTGATGGGATTGCAAACTGGTACAGCCACTATGGAAAACAGGATGGAGGTTCCTCAAAAAATTAAAATAATGGATATACTTATTGACCCAGCAATTGCACTTCTGGGTATTTATCCAAAGAAAACCAAAACAATAATTCATAAAGATCTATGTGCTCCAGTATTCATGGCAGCACAATTTACAATAGTAAAGATATGAAAGCAACCTAAATGCCCATCAACAGAAGGTTAGATAAAGAAATTATGGTTTATATATACAATATAATATTACTTAGCCTTTAAAAAAAATGAAATCCTACCATTTGCAACGACATGTTGGACCTAGAAGTCATGACGAGTGAAATAAGTCAGAGAAAGATAGATAGCATATGATTTCACTTATATGTGGAATCTAAGGAACAGAAAGAACAAACTAATCAAAAACAGACTCACAAATATAGTGGACAATTTGGTGATGGACTGAGGGACGGGGGGTTGGGAGGCTTGGAGAATGGGGCAAAGAGTTAAAGGAGTACAAATTAGTAGTTGATAGTTGGGCACAGGGGGCATGGAAGAGGGAATGTAGTTAGTATTTATATGATGGCTAAGTGGAGGGCTAGGGGAGGGAGGGAGCAATTGGGGGGATCGTTTTATGAACATTATAGATATCTAACCAATGTACTGCATACTTGAAACTAATTTAAATAAATAAATTTAT
>NW_011888987.1:1664165-1665260 GCF_000151845.1 Pteropus vampyrus | reverse complement strand
TATTTCAAAAAATTCAAGAAGGGGGAAGGCTCCCTAACTCCTTTTATGAGGCCACCATTACTTTGATTCTGAAACCAGGCAAAACATTACAAAAAAAGAAAACTATAGGCTGACATCTCTTATGAACATTGATGCAAAAGTCCTCAACAAAATATTAGCAAACCGAATTCAGCAATACATTAAAAATATCATACACCATGATCAAGTTGGATTTATTCCCAGGACACAAGGTTGGTTCAATATCCTCAAATCAATGAATGTGATACATCACATTAATGAACAAAAGATAAAAAACATATGATCATATCAATAGATGCAGAAAAAGCGTTTGACAAAATTCAGTATCCATTTATGATAAAAACTCAGCAAAGTGGGAATAGAGGGAACATACTTCAACATAATAAAGGCCACATATGACAAACCTACAGCTAACGTCAAACTCAATGGGAAAAGGCTAAAAGCATTTTCCTTAAGATCAGGAACAAGACAAGGATGCCCACTTTCACCACTCCTCTTCAACATTGTATTGGAAGTCCTAGCCACAGAATAAGACAAGAAAGAGAAATAAAAGGCATCTGAATTGGAAAGGGAAAAGTAAAACTTTAGTTATTTGCTGATGACATGATACTAATATAGAGAATCCTAAAGATTCACCAAAAAATGTTTAGAACTGATCAATTAATTCAGTAAAGTAGCAGGTTACAAAATAAATATTCAGAAACCAGTAGCACTTTTATACATTAACGATGAACTTTCAGAAAGAGAAATTAAGAAAATCCCATTTACAATTGCGTCAAAAACTATAAAATGCCTGGGAATCAAATTAACCAAAAAGGTAGACCTGTTTTCAGAAAATTATAAATCATTGAAAAAAGAAATTGAAGAAAATACAAATAAATGGAAGCATATATCCTGTTCATGGTAGGAAGAATCAGCACTATTAAAATGGCCATACTACCCAATGCAACCTATAGATTCAATGCAATCCCTATCAAAATATCAATGGCATTTTTCAGAGAGCTAGAACAAGCAATTCTAAAATTTATATGGAGCCATACAAAACCTCGAATAGCCAGGGCAATCTTGAGAAAGAAG
>NW_011888987.1:1651039-1660795 GCF_000151845.1 Pteropus vampyrus | reverse complement strand
TTGTATGATGGTGATAAAATATCTTGCCTTCTTATATTACAGATATGATGGTGATAAAATTTGTCTGAAAGAGTCTTCATTTCACCTTTACTTTTGAAATACATTTTTTATGGGAATAGAATTCTAGGTTGACAACTTTTTTTTTGGTCATTTTAATGATATTATCCCATTGCATTATGTACTGTATAGTTTTTACCAAGAAGTCTGCTATATTTTTTTCTGTGTTCCACTATATGTAATGTGTCTTTCTCCTGGCCAATTTTAATATTTTCTTTCTGTTTTAAAAACACTTTAATTATGATGATCCTTGATGTAATTTTTTTTTTTTTATCTTATTCTGCTTAGGATTCATTGAACTTAGACCTATGTATTCACTTTAATCAAATTTGGAAATATTTAAGCCTTTAATCTTTCAAATATTTATTCTGCATACCTTTTTCCCTCCTGGGAATTACAATACAAATATTTGACTACTTGAATATTATCTCAGGGATTGCTAACACTTTATGCATTTTTTGTCTCATTTTTCTTGATAGTTTTTTTTTCCTATATCTTCAAGTTCACTGGTTATTACTTCTGTAGGATCTATTCTGCTCTTAATAGCATCTAGCAAAATTTTTATTTCAGATATTGTATTTTTCATTCATAAAGCTTTCATTCACTTCTTTTATATGTTCCGCATTTCCCTCCTCATTCTGTTCTTGTTTGTCCTAATTGTTGTTCATGTTGGTTATACATATCTTTTAGGATCCATCCTTTTTTTTCCTTTAATTCCATTCTCGCAGTCTTTTCTGGGTTTGTTTCCGATGATTGATTTAGGCAGTATTTTCTGCTTCTTTAAAAGTAATAAAATTTTAATTGGATGCTGACCATTGTGAATTTCATGTCAAAGGATATTAGATTTTGTTGTATTTCTTTAAAAAGTAAGGCCTTTGTTTTTGCTGGACATTAACATGCTTGCAGATTAATTTGATTCTTTTTGAGGTTGTTTTAAAGACTTCTAAAGATAGATCTATAGTGACTTTTTCTCTATAGTTAGCTTCAATTCTTCTTGACTCTACTCAATGTCCAGAACTTTCACCCTGGCTAGCTGGAACTCAGTTAATTCCTTTGCATGATCTCTGAGAATTGTTTGGCTTCTAGATCCTTAGTAATTGTTCTTTCTCCATATTTTTGTTCTTTGCTGGGCCTTGCTAAGTTTTATCCAATGTGTGTACTGAGTAGTATTTGGACAAAGACTCAAGGGAATCCATTTTCATATTTCTACAGTTTTTTTCTCCATACTTCTGTCCTCTATGATACTTTGTTCCACCATTTCTAGCTGCCTTATCTTTCCTGAAATCCAGCCTCTTTCTTCTCAATCCAAGGGGAATACTGGACTTGATATTCCTTTTCCTGCAATGGAATTTGAAAACTGCCTCTAGACAGAAATCTAAGATAATCATAGAGCTCATTTCATTTATATTCTTTTCCAGGTATCTTAGTCCTGCATTTATTGTCTGAAATAGTTGTTGCACATATATTTCCAGTGATCTATTTTTTTTTTTAATGATAAGAAGATAAGCCAGAATTCTGCTACTTTCTCAGAGCTGGAAGGAAAAGTACAGCAGTACATTTCATTATTATATACGATTAAATTTTTTTCCAAAAGAATCAAACCAATTTATATTACCACTCCAATGACTAATTATTTTACTAGAATAGCTTCACAAAATTTTCATTAATTGATTTTATTTTAATAGGACACTTTTACATAAAAATGTATAAATGTAATATACATACAATTTTCTTATAACTCAGCCTCATGAGTAAGTACATACATAGGCTTCTTGGGATTGGTATCAAAGTTCACATGGCTGTCTATAAAAATTTTAGGTGTGGTTGTTATCTCTGGGAACAACCGTAGAATCATGCATTCAGCTTTTGAATCCTGAAGCATTTTACTAATGTGAATCAATATAGAATGAGGTAAACATTATTATCAATTTACTGAATTTGATAATATATTTGTTTGGGAAATAATATATGTGGTTTATTTCATATTCCATATTTTATATTAATAAAACATTAAAATCATCTATCCTGCTATGGTTCTTTATTCATCAAAAATAAAGTTTTAAAAATAAATTAGACTTATTTTACAAAGTAGAAAAAGGAAAAGAAGAAAACAAGGAAAATGTATCACCCTTAATATTCATATTTTATTAATAGTTCTACTAAAGATAATAACTGCTAAAATTTGGAACACTGTTTTTATGTATTTCTTATAAAGCTGAAAACTTCATAAATAATTTTATATTCTGCTTTTTTCTTAAAAGCTAATATAGTTTAATTTTTATAATTATCTTTTAGAATCACAGTACTTTTCATATGAAAGTACTATTCTTAGGTCAATAACCATTGATGCTATTTCAAATGATTTTGAATATAAATACTTTTACTATTATCTTTGTGAATTAAAACATTATTTATTGTTACTTGTGATTTCAAATCACTACTACAAGAGGTGTAATTAAATGTTCTGAGGTATACACTTTTTAAAAAGCAGTCAATGCACAATGTCGAATTTCTTTCTCAAAGTGATAAAACAATATCTACTTCCACAGATAGTACATGAGACTAGTTGGTTCTCTGCACTCAAATTGGTGTCCACTGTCAACATTTTTAAAAATTCTGGTTAAAACTTCATTTCTCACCTGATTGGTATGTTTCCATTCTAACCAGTGCTGTATACTGAGATTCTGGATCCTTAAGAATTAGAGATTGTTCAGATCCAGGTCAACAATGTGGAAAGATCTGGGCATTTTCCCTTCTTCAGTGAAATTGATGAAGGCCCATTTGAACTTACTTTGTTCAAGAGGCTTGTAATATGTAAACTACATAAGCCTGCCATAAGGATGAGGAATTTTGATACTTTATTATGCTGTCAGGCATCTGTGTATCCAAATCTAAAGTTGTTTCAATTACACACTCTAGTAGCTTCTTAGTGGACTGTTCATCCATTTTAGTCTTAGGGATCCCAAAGATCAATTAACCGGCACCAAAGATTCAGTTCATACAAAGTTGATTACTATGCAGGCTTTATGTCCTATTATAGTGATACATGAGACATGAAGCCTGTGAAGATATTTTCTCTTACATAAAAGTTGCCTTTTGCCTCAAAAATAAAGTGGAGGGTAAGTGGAAGTAGTTTATATATAGAATAAAAGGCTCAACTTGCTTCAATTTCTAATTTTTCAGAAATGTTAGAGAATTTCTAATTTTAGAGAAATATCAACTGCAATGTAAGACGTCCCAAAACAATGTTTGTATAGTAACAATGTTCCTTTAGAATAGGTACGGTGATCTTTCCAAGGTCTTACTATGAAGCAGGGTAGAAAAAAAGAGTTGTGTCTTCAGAGATGGAAGAGTGATTGTGTCGGACCTTGGGTTCCTTCTTTGTTTCTCTCTTTCCTCATGAAAGGGTGGAAGATAATTCAGAGGTAAGATAATTCAGAGGCGTAGTGCTTCTGGAAAGGGTAACAAAGGTAGATTTTGACCTGGTGTGAGAAGCTAGGAATACATAGAAGTGTTCTGTGCCAAACTATGATTACAAATAAACAAACAAACAAACAAACAAATAAACTGTGATGTGGAAAATCTAGCAATGGAGAGGGCGAGTGGCCCAAATCCAGGACCATTTAGCAAAGGGCAAAAATAGTGTTCTAGAAAATTTTTGGAATTTTCTGTAAAAATATTAATGGAAGGATATTTTAAGATCCAAGAAAGGGGACAAAATCCAAAAGAGAATATGTGTGTTCTGTCAAGACACCTAGAGGACATAACATTTGTTTAGTAAATAGGTCACGAACCATGATTACTAATTGACCAATTATCTCTCATTTTATGCAGAAGCAAAAAGGACTAATATGGAGGTGATCCCCTATTTCTCTTCTCCTAAACGTAAAGAAAATATTGTCCCTCCTTAAGAATAACAAAAAGTAATTTTGACATAGAAGGCATCCTTCCTTTCAAGTCCAACAAAAATCACATCTAAATGTTCTTCATAGAAATAGAAAGAACTGAACAAGTAATGTTAAATATATATGTTTTGATATGAGTTTTTTTCAAAATCAATATGGAAATATTATAATTGATATCTAATAGTTGAGTGCTCCTTCAAGTTATTTCAACTTTGGAATTCATTTGTGTTCTACAAATCACCCTGGAATTCATTTGAGGTTCCATTATGGGGCTGCAGTTATTATAGACCTCTGTCCTAAACCAGATTCTTTTATAAAGTAGATCATCTTTTCTAATCATGAAATGGTAAAAATGAAACCAGTTACCACATTATCTGTCAAATCAGATAAATTGTCAATAATAAATTGAATGTTAACAGATATCAAAGTGAGATTGCTCTCAGTTTTCATTGATTTATTCCCTTACCTATTTTCTTCTCTCATCAACAACATGCCCTGTCGTTTTCATACTGACTATCTGAAGATTTAGTTAGGAATGGAGCCAGCTGCCTGAAGTTAACTATCCCATGACAATTAATACTGTTATACAAGGAGTGATTTTCAAAATGACAGGTTTAAGATGTACCATGTAGACCATGTACTTTAACACCATTATTTCATAGACGAGGAAATTGAAGCTAAAAGAGGTTAAGAATTTGTCCCTGATAATTTTCTGTAAATGCTCTTTTTATAAATGTGTTTATCCTTAGAATTAAAATATTAGCTTAGGGGTTAAATGGATTAGCTATTTAATTTAGCTTTCTATGCCTTGTTTTACCCTTCTATGAAGTGGGAATAATAATATGTACTTATTACCCTTCACACAAAAATTTTATGTTCCAAATGTATGTGAATAATTGTTCCAAATTTATGTGAATAATTTAATGCCATATGTAATTATTATTTGGATCATAGATGAGATTATTACTTGAGATTATGTCTATTTTTAGGTTGTAGAATATTAAATAAAGTAAAAATGACTAGTGTTAAGTAATGGAAGATACATAAGACAAGAAGTTGTACACTTATAAAATTAGAATAGGACTTTTAGGCTATAATTTGAATGACAGTGATGAGATTTTGTGTCTAATTTAGCACCCTAAATTGAGCTGTCACTTGAATTTGGGTGGGGGACTAAATAGAGAAAACTAAAAATTATGAATAACCTTACTGCCCAATGCGTGACCTGTCAATTACTTTAGGTTGCATTTTCCTTAATTAAATCTGTAAAGCTTTTCTGAACCTATGATTTTGGGGGAAAAAAATAACTTTTGAAACAAATTGTTTCTTCAAACAGTTGTTTCTAGATATTACACTTTTTGTGATAATGACACATTTTTTCTTAAGGTTGAATAATTTAAACACACAACCAACCAGTGAATGGGTTCTTTTTGTTTTAAAGTGAGGGATTATGATTGACCTTGGCAACTGTACTTTTTAAAAGAAGTAGATTAGCACACATAATCTATCTGGCTTAGCTGAAACTACTGTTAATGTTGTAAACTGCCAACTTTGTCTTCTTTAAGCAAAAACAAACAAACGAAAAAACAAAACCAAACAAAAAACAGTTTTCTATCCCAACAAAGACTTTTTATAAAAGTAATAAAGTAATGGCATGAAGTATGCTTATTGTGCTGTAATCACACCCCAGGAGGAATGAGAAGGTGCACCAATGCACCTCTTGCTTTGTAATGACCCAGGAGTGTGATTATTTTATGATAGCCACATTGCCTGTCACACCTTATTGCTTATATATTCTACATGTCATAATGAATCCTGAAGCGCTTTCTAGGTCTCATAGTAAAGGCAATGACTTTGAATTACAGGAAGTAGCAACTTTTCTAGGTACACATCAATTTATCTTGTACATATTAGGGAGAATTATGAATGATCTACTTTTAAATACCAACCAAGACACAAATATTGGGGAACTTTGGGTTTTATGCTTTAAAAAAATCTTACTTTGGCTACCTTTCTAAATAGTTTTTATCTCTCTGCTCTAATTTGGTGACTGTTAAATTATTCTGTTTCTATAGGTAACACTATCTTCCTCTGAAACCACTAGGGAAATAACATCTATGACATAATTATCTTGTAGTTATTTGCTATGATGTGTTACTATAAAAATTGGAGAATAATGAGCTTTCCAAAACAAAAATTAGTTTCATTTGATTTTAAGTGTCCATTATTCAAGAATTACAATTATTCTAGCTACAGATGTCTAGATTTTCAGGTGTAATATTTGAGGGAGTAATATTGAGGGTGCATTTTAATTTATTCCACATGATTAAGGATCTTTCTTTTTCAAATGTTAGAGTTGCTACATTAGTTCTAGTTATTGTATAGATTTTATCTTATTTGGAAATAACAGTTTAGCTTTGAGATTCTTCATTGTAACTGTTAATATATTCAAATTAAAATGAGTAGAGTTAATAGTAGATCTATAGGGAAGAAGAAAGATCAAGAGTAAGAGATTTCTGTATTTAGCATGAAGCTTTAATATAATAAGACAACAAGGTAACAAACTAAGCAACTATTTTTTATGCTACCTGCATGATTATCATACCGCAGAGTGAATTTGCACCTCAAGGAAAGGTTTCTAAGTAATTTTATAACCTTCAAAACATACAGAGAAGTCAACATTTAAGTCCAACATTCACGTCTCTTACAGAGAAAAATCTGCAAAACTCTTATCCTGTCATTGTAACCTAGCTGATGAAGATAATGGCCTTTCACTGTGACTGCTGATGAGTCGATTCAGTGTCTGCGTCAGCTTCAAGATCAACCATGTTAACCTGAGGTCACTTCAAGGAAAACTGTGTGGAAAGTGACGATTATTTAGCTGCCTACTGCATAAGCTGAGATTCTTCTGATTACCATAAAGGTCAAATATGCACATTTTGACTGGTGGTAATGAGTAGTTTTAAAGATGTTTTAGCCTTTTCTTAATCTTGCAGTGTCACTAGGCTTCTATTGTTATGCACCAAAGAATGTGCCTCTAATTGTACCATTTGCCCTATTGTAGCTTGTACATAGAGCCAGTAGTGTGATGTTACTTGTGATAACCGCCTACCACATGTCCTAATAATTATTAGCCTTCAATAAATTGTATAATAAGGTAACTCAAGTCTGAAGAATCCAAAGGTTCTTTAAAAGTTGAAAGCAATATTTAAGAGGCTCATGTATCAAATTCTAATAATAGTGGAGAATAAAATAGGATATAAAAATACTTTTCAAGGAGTGAAAACCTTTTAAAATTAGGAAGTAACCTAAAAATACTTCAAATACTAGAAATGTGTGTATGTGTGTATATGCATATATCTGTATATATGTATATATTCATACTCACACATTATACTGAGTAAAATAAGTCAGACAGAGAAAGATAAATACCATATTGTCAGCACCCAGCTGATCAAGAAGGGAAAGTTTCAGTGGTGAGCTGCCCAGTTGAAAGAATGCACAAGCAGCTGACATGAGAATGAAATGGCAGGCACCAACTTTATTGCCGGGAGAGCGTGATTCCGCGCTAGGGGACTGCATGGGCTTTATATATATCAGAGAACAATAGTAGCATTCTGCCACACATGCGTAATAAACAATAAGCTGAGTCATACGTGCATAAGTTAGGTGCAGGTGCCTTACTACGTTAATGTAACATTTAAAATCTGGAGTCCTATCCCTAGCTGCGAGCCCGGACAGTAGCAAACACATGAGCCCAGGACATGACACTGTTCTCTGTTGTCAGCCTGGGTGATAGAATAGAGAAGACAAAAGGACCATTAAAGACAAGTCTTTTCCTTCTGAGAGGATGCAGGCCACCTGCTCATCTTGAGATAAAAGGTAGCTGAGAGAGGAGCTGCCCCTGGCCTGTGGTACCAGATAGTTTCTTCGAGGGTAGCAGGCCAGGGGTTCTCCACCAGTGTCACAGTATAGAGAGGAATGGGCCAGAGGCTAAGAGCAAACTCCCCACTAACTGTGAACTCTCCACTGTCATCAGAAATGACACTTGCAAGGCTGTGTGCCAAATGTAAATCCAGGGTTCTACCCACAACCCATTGCGTAAGCCCTGTCTCCAGGGCTCCACCAGGGCCACCCACGGCTGTTGTGTTATCCGTATAGTCCAGGGCCATGATCAGGTGGCCTGTTTATCTGCTGCCAAATATTCTGGGGCTGGCAAGAGCAAAGCTCCCTGGTAGGCCCGGGGCAAAAACTGTTTAGCAGCAGTGCCCGAGCACATTTTAATAGTCCATGTCAAGCCTGTTACAACCTTGTGAAGGGGAGACAACCTCATTTGCCGGGGGCTGCTCATTCAGAAGGCATATAACCTGTTGGGGATTAGTATGCCAACAGCGCCAGCCGGGGCCCAAGGCACACAGTTTATTCTTCAGCAAGTTGTTGAACCGCTCTACCATTCCAGCTGCCTGTGGGAGATAAGGAATATGTAACTGCCACTGCACATCATTGTGTGGGCCCAGGTCTGAACCTCCTGTCCAATAAAATGAATGCCTCTGTCACTGGAGATTAATAATGGCTGGCCATAGGCCACCACAAGGTGCTCCAAAGTGGTCACAGTATGGTGTTGATCAGTAGCTGCCACCAGTCATGCAAACCCTAGAGGGGAGCTGTGTCCACACTTGTGAATACATAGCGATGTCCCTGGTCTGTGGGGAAAAGCCCTATATAGCCCACTTGCCATTCCTGGAGTGGCTTAGCCCCATGAGGCACCATCCCCGAGGTACTCTTTACCTGCTGTCTCTCTGGGTGCTGCTCAGCACACCAGGGACATTGTGATATTGCAACTTGTGCTTGTGCCTGGATCAGTGATAGCCCCCACCATTACAGAGGCCAGCTGAACCATCTCTTCTTGATATAATTCAATCCCATCAACCCCATCATCCCATATCTTCTCCACGGCTCTCTGCCGTACCTATTTCGTCAGGTCCCAGAGTTTGGCAGGGGAGTACTGGATCAAGGTGGTATGCTTTTTAGCCTGGGGGGTGCTGCCAGTTTGCCTTCCCCCGCCGCCCCCCCTCCCCCGGCCACCAGCTGCTCTATTTCAACCTGCTGCCATATCACTAGCTGAGCCTGCCACAGTATCGCTGGTGGGATCCCAGACCAGGACAATGGCAGTGACCCATCAGGGCCTTGCAGCATGCATTCTGCCGCCTCCAGCCGCCTTTCCAGTGCTTCTTCCTGATATTGCAATTGTTGCACCCACTGAGCCTGATCCTGAACCTCCAGGCTGGCCTGCTGCAGCATTGCCAGGAACATCCAGGCTACCCTACCCTCTGCCTCCCAGTGAGTGGTCGGAATATTCAGCTCCAGAAATTCCAGGCCTTTCCAGATGGCCTCAGGATGCAACTTCACTCCATCCCAATCCCCTGGGGATGTCTACGTAGCCAGATACATGTTCATGGGATACTATTAGGAGATGGGGGGCCACAGACTGTCCTCCACCCCAGTATCCTCCACCCAGGGACCGTGAGGAGTGCTGGGGGCTGTACTCACCTCATCCTGCCAGCTGTGCCCTGTGTCAACATCAAGCTGATCAAGAAGGGAAGGTTTCAGTGGTGAGACACTGAGTTGAAAGAATGCTCGAAGAGCCGACATAAGAATGAAATGGCAGGCACCAACTTTATTGCTGGGAATATGCGCTTCTGCGCTAGGGGACCGCATGGGCTTTATATATGTCAGAGAACAATAGTGGCATTCTGCCACACATGACTAATAAACAATAAGCTGAGTCATACTT
>NW_011888987.1:1648733-1650154 GCF_000151845.1 Pteropus vampyrus | reverse complement strand
TGACTCCAAAGTAAGACTGTAGATTTTGAATTTTAGTATCATTTGGAAAAAAATAAGCAATTTCATGTTATATGTTCTTATTGAACTCTTAAAAAAACAGAAGTCATTTTATTATGAATATACAAGTAAATATATTCAATAAATTAATGATCATAAATACAACTTAACAAACACTTAAAATAATAGGCATCATTAATTTAATTCTCACATAATTCCTGCTGTGTCTATTGCATAAATCTGCATAATTTGATCTGAATACATGTGTATTTTTCTTGGTCTACATTACGCCAAAAATCTAGTTTAAAAGTGGACATATTTGTTCTGCATGTCATCCAAACACCTATGACCAAATTTACTTCTATGCCTAGATAGATTTATAAATCTTATTTAGATTTATTAAAGTTCCAGTCATATTTAAAAATCTATATTTTCTAGTTTTAAGAAATATAAAATAGTGAAAGGAAAGACCTTATTAAAATATATATTGTTTGTTAAATCATTTTTAAATATATGTACATATTTTTAATTTGGGGTAAAGAAAACCCTCAAATAATAAGATATAATGTATTTCTAGACATTAATTGGATGGATTTTTTGTTTTGTCTTTAGTATTTTGTTTGGAAATGATGAAACTGTAAGTATGCTTACTGAATTTAGGAATGTGACTTTTCTTAAATTGTGTATGGTAGATTATAGATTAGTAGTTAAGATAGTCTACTCTTTGGTATTGATGTGCTATTTAGGGTATTGGAAAGTATTGACATTTTATTTTTTATTTTACGATATTTAAAAATATATAAGTTTGTATGTAGAATATTTTCCTAAACCCTATACCTATAATTCTTTGATGCTATTATATGTGTGTATAATTAAAAAAATAACAAATAATATAAATTAATAAGGCTAATGGACAAATCTACAAAAATGGATTTCCAAATAAGTTTTTATACTGGTTTTATAAGCTCAGAAATAGGCAAATTGCTTCTCCTAAACTTTCTTTCCATTTTGTTTTTCATCGAAGTATGTTTTGTGACCTGTCCATGGTTAAATTTTTATGTACAGAGAGTGCCACTATTCTGGTGGTATACTGGAGTCAGTTTATTCTAGCCTATAAGAGCTGATAATTAAATTCTCAGGAATTTCACAAGCCAGTTGTTAAATACATCTATTATAAAAAAATTAATTATATAAATTCATAATTAAATGAATTAAAAACAAAAATAGCAATTACTCAAAAGTCATCACATCTTATTTTACTATGTTTACTGCTCTTGAGGTTATTTATATGTCTTGTATATAGATGGTAAAAATACTTTATAATGGTGTGCTACTAGATATCTCTTTCTGCTCTATGTTTAATGACTTTATGTTGTTGCTTGAAATTGGCCATGGTGTGAGTATTTATACCTTGGAAATTGATA
>NW_011888987.1:1634523-1648286 GCF_000151845.1 Pteropus vampyrus | reverse complement strand
CTCATTTCTAGGGCACCATATTTCTATCCATCTAGTATTGTACTCATTAAATTGGCAAACATTTGACTCAGTTATATTTTAGATTCAACTAAAATCTTCATGCTTTTTACTATGCAAACTATTGTCAAGTCAGTTGGCATCTATACTGATGTAAATATTTTTATCTTAATGTATTGAAATTGATACTTTAAATATGAGTGAAATAATTTACATTTATCATTTCACTTCCAATAGTCTTGTACTGTTAGAATTGAAAGGTGATGAAGGGGGTCAAATTTAACTTGAGTAGTGAGCACACAGTGCAATATACATATGACAAAATATTGAATTACATGCTTGAAACCTATAAAATTTTATTAATCAATGTCTCCTCAATAAATTCAATAAAATTTTAAAAATTAAGTATTTTGGTAGTATTATAACTTGAGATCCTAAAATATTAAAATTTGCCCTTCCAATCACTTATGCCTCTTTAGAATTTCTGAGGAAACTACACACAACAGAGAAACAAGAATCAATGTTACACTTTATTAATAGTTACATAGTCATATGCAGCACAGGCTATATACCTGAGCAAGCCATCTGCTCTCCCCATATTTGATTAAACTTGGGATCTGTACTCAGATTTGCCTACCTATACTGAGAAAGGAAAGTGATAATTATGTTTATAGAGAGAACCTGGTCTGACTTCTTTTCCCATTTAATGCTTGTTGTGGGTAAGAAGAGAGCTACCTGGCTGGGGCCACCTCACAGAGGATAGCCCTGTCATCCTGGGTCAACTCAGCAGAGAGAAGGATAAAAGTTCGGAGTCAAGTGTTGGCCTTTGGAATATAGTAGCCTTGTAATCTCAAGTCTGATAAATATCCTGGATTCTCTTTTATCAGATAGACATTTCCTATAAATTCAGTTTGATTAATCAAAACCAGTTCTCAAATGGTTAGTGTGCTCTACCGAGGCTTTTCATAACTGGTGCTTCCAGTGGGCTCTTCTTATGTCTGCATTTTCACAAAGGGGAAAGACTTCTGTCAGATACTTCTCCTCAAAATCTTACAGAAATTTCAAAATTCTAAGAATCTTGTTTTGAATTCAATACCAAAAATTCTCATCACTATCACACACTTCTATCCCAAATCTTGCCTATTTTTAGCCTTTCGTAGGCTTTCATGTCAGCTGAATAATAGCCCTCAAGGATGTCTAAATCCTAGTCTCTAGTACCTGTGAATGTTACCTTGTATGGTAAAAGAGATTTTGCAGACATGACCAATTTAAGAATCTTGAGATGAAGAAATTAACCTGGATTTTCTAGGTGGGCCCAATGAAGCAATCACAAGTATCCTTATCAGAGACATAGGTATACCACAGAGAGAGATACTACTACAGAAGAAGGCAATGTAAGGTTAAATGCAAGATTCTATGCTGCTGTCTTTGAAGATGAAGGAAGGAGCATAAGCCAAGGAATGCAAAGAATGAAGCTCTAGTAGCTTGTGATGCTTTCCCAATACAAGTTAATGTGATCATTGCATAACTATTAAATCTTGGTCCGTGTAGTTCTTATATCTCTTAATTCTAGTCTTCTTCCCTATACTTACATGTGCCAGGGTTACACTGGGCACTAACATGTTAGAGTTTAAGAGAAATATAGAATGTTTTCAAGATGACATATTAAAGCCAAGGACACAGGAATGCTATAGCCTGACCTTCCATTCACAATTTTCCCATGGAGAGTTCCTTACACAGGAAACCATATACAAGGAATAATAGCTGATATAATAAGGTACTGCTTTTGAGTCATCAAAATAATCTTTATACAGATTTTATAAAAAGACTTAGCACAAGTGTCTTAGGCCTCAAAACCAGAGTGTTTTTTTTTTTTTTTTCTTTTCTCCTTCCACTAACTTAAATCTATGCACTGAGATGAGGATGATTTGTTTTGCCTGGTGTCTCAGTCAGTTCAGGCTGCTGTAACAACAACAATGGACTGGGTTGATTAAACAATGGAAATTTATCTATCACAGCTCTGGAGGCTGGGAAGTCCAAGAATAAGGTGCCAGCCAACCTGAATCCTGGGAAGGTCACTCTTTCTGATTTGCGGTGGCCACCTTCTTTCTGTACCCTCACATGGCAGAGAAATATCTTATATCTCTTATAAGGGCACAAAGCCCATTCACAAGGGCTCCACCCTCATTATCTAAATTATATCTCAAAGGCTCTACATCCAAATACCATCACTTCAACATAAGATTAGGGGTTAGGACTTCTGCATATGAATTTTCGAAATATGCAAACATTCAGTCCAAAGTACCTAGAAAGAGAGAGTGAGAGTGAAAATAAACAAATCAATAAGAGAGAATGCTCCTGGACCAGAAAGAGAATCCTGGCTTTCCAGAGTATCTCCAACAGGATTCTCAGATCAATCAGATTAGCAGCTCACTCCTTTTCAAGAAAACTAGTAGGAGAATAAGCAGATAGAAAAAAAATTATGGAGAGAAGAATCAGAAGGGCTCCCCCTTTTTAAATCATTATAATGTTATGTAATTCATTGCAATTATTTACAAAAATCATAGTTTTTCTATCAATTTATACATATTTTAGGATTCATCTTGGTTATTTTTAAATATAATCATAATTCTTTACCATATTGGTGTGTGTCTTAATGACTGACTACATTTATCACTAGTTAATGCTTCTTATTAGTTTCTACTTGGTTTTCCACTTTCAAATTAGTTTTGAATATTTCTTGTGTCATCCAAGAGCCAACTAATCAGTGAAATAAAAGATAAATAGAATATTTTACATTGTCTCTGGTCCATAGTAAAGGATGAATAAGTGGCAGCTATTATAATGAGTAATAGTGTTTCTGTGTACACAGATTCAATGAATGTACAATAAAAGAAATTTGTGTTGTACCATTAGTAAGTTCTGTCCAAATTTACAAAATAATAACTAGTACTTTTTGATATGATAATTCAAAAAAGTAAGTTTAACAATGTGCAAACACCAGTTCATTTGCTCTGCCTTTTTAAAAGTAGACATATAATGGGAGACATGGTGATATATTTTAGCAATCAAAATACACTATGCTTTTTCATTTCCCTGATTTATATAAGTGTGTGTAAAACATACATTTTATAATATATGCTAAAATTTTATGGAGAATTGAAGTTATGGTCACTTTTGTGTAATATATGTAATATTTTTAAAATAACTCTGTAAATAGCAAGCTAATTTTTCTTCTATACCCTGTACACTTATAAAACTAATCCATGGTACAAGAGTTAGAAAGAAGAAGAATATTATGAAGATACGTTCTTCACTAGAGAGAAAAGGAAAGAAAAATCTGTCTCTTAAATTAGAGGTAAAGCTAGATTGATGGCTCATCAGATGGGAAGAGGTGGCATAGCATAACTGGATGAGAGAGAGAACTGAGTAAATATTCCCTAGCTCTTCCTGTGGTATGAAAAGGATCTAGGAGCTCCTGTGTGTTCTGAGAGAAAGTTGAATTTAGCTGGCCAAATAGATGACCAGAAGAGGTGGCAGCAAATAGGTATAAAGGTGACCAAGCACTATAGGGCAATCTGCCTAGGCAAAAGACCAGCTCCATTTTGTGGATTTATAGTCAGGTGGTAGCTGAGGTGGATTGAATCAGTAATAAGAACCTGCAATTCCTGATGAAACTAAGAACAAATGACCAGATCATGAACCCTTCATTTCCTTGGTGTCTAAATGCCTGGGATTTCCCTCAAACCACTGCATCACATCTTCTTTATATCATAGAACAGCAAGCCCCAGAACCATATGTTATGGTCAGGAGGGCTATGTTTTCTGTAATATGGGAAAACTATATTTGTAAATAGCTACAGGCTGAGTCCCTATCATGATAAATGGTAATTGATAGATTTTAGTAAATCTTCTCTTAAGATAATAGCATGGCTTGCTGTTATGGTGCTTTGCTGAAAAATCTCATTTTGGACGTCAAAAACGAAATGCTATTTTCATACAAATCCTAATATTCCACTAAGGAAATGGACGTCTCAGACCAAAAAGGGCAAGTATATACTTGGAAAGAAAAAAGACTCATTAACAAGTTTCAAAATATCACCTGTTATATTTATTTTTAAAACTAGAAAGAATATCACTATAATACTATAGCTATGCATACTGTTTATTATACATAGAAACAAAGATAGTTAGAACTAAAAGAGATATTATAAATTATCTAGTCCAATCTCAGACAAGAAATCTGATATTCAAAAAGGTTTAGGTAACACTCCTTGGATCACGCATTGAGTCTAGAATAAAGCCAGACAAGAACTCATTCTTAATTCTCATTCTAGTGTCTCCCCTCCTACTCCTTATCTCCACAAATTCAATGATTCCTTATCCTTGAACATTTACCCATCTAGCTGTAAGTACTATAAGACACAACGCTTCATTGATTCTTCCTTTTGAAGATTCAATTTCCTGCTTAAATTCTGGCTCTAAAAGAGGCTGGGTAAATTGTGATGATCTTAGTAATCTAAAAACATCATGCCAATATTAGACTTCTTAATTTTATTTTTTTAAATTGTGGTTATCTAGAGAATTCTATGTTCTGGTCAAGAAATTTTCATGGTAATAGTTTTGATTTTTAAAAAGACTTAAATATTTCTTTTAAAAGGAAGACCTAGAAAATTCTTTCATTATTATTAATTCTCAGAAAATAATTTAATTGAAACTTACTGAAACTAATTAAAAGGATAATTTCTCATTTTGCTTTGTGGTCCCATGGACTTAATTCAACCAAAGAATTATTTTATTTTTTAATTTTTTTGGAGGTAACTATGAGCTCAGAGCTAGCATCAGGGGAACAAGATGAGAAATGCCCTCACATTTCTATTCTTCTTATCTTGTGACAAAAATATCTTGCACGAGTTTACTTTTTGTAAATAATTTCATTCTTTCTCATGCATACTTTATTTCATTTTTTGATGTTATTGAACATCTTTAATCTTAATATTTAAAAATCTTGGTTTATGTGTGTAATAGTAATTTAATGTAATTTAGCAAACATTTATTTACTTACATTTAGCACATAGCCCTTACTTTACCGTGTAGCAGGCACTACTATAAATATATCATAAATATTAATTCAAGTATGTACTATAATATAACAGACCTCTCCATTTTACAAATGGAGAAACTGTAGCATAGAAAGTGTGAGCCAACAGTAAAACTCAGGTATTCGTTTCATAGATTTTACTCTTAAGCACTGATTTTAGGAGCCAAGCCTTAGGTTTGTACAAGGGACACCAAAAATGAACAAAGCATTATTTGTGCCCTCAAGAAACTCAGCTTACAATGTACTTTTGGTAGAGAGAGATGTGTAAAAACAGTACTGCTTCTTATTATGAAGACACGTAAAGAGTGCTATGGGAAAATAGAAAAAAGAATTTCAGAGAAAGTGACACTGAAGTCACGCCTTGAGAATGAGAAAAAAAATGATTTAAGTAGAATGTTATTTAGGCAAAGTTTAAAAGAAAAAAAAAAAAAAGAGGGAGAGCAAATCCCAGCCAGTGGAAAAGTGCAAGACATATTTCTAGAAACATATTTGTCTAGTGTGACTGGGAGTTGAAAAGAAGTGAAGAAAAAAGAGCGTGAAGAGTTAGAGTAGGGCCAGGTTAAAAATGGCATTCAATGTGACAGTCGAAATTCTAAATTTATTCTGGGGGTAGGAGAGGTTTCTCAGCTTTTTTTACATATGAGAATGATATGATCATTTTTGAGTTTTATAATATAAATCTAACAGTAATGTGAAGAATGTATTTGGGTAAGGAAAGACTGATTATCAGGCTACCAGTTAAGAGGATATTTCATAGACCAGGCACAAGACATGTAGGGCATAAACAAGGATAGTAGTAATGAGAATAAAATGGAGGAAAATGATAAGAAACATGGAAAGATTAACAGGTTTGCAGGACAAGAGAATTGGTTCACCTTGGGAAATGGTAAATATAAGGAAAATATACCCCAAATGTGGCTGTAAATATTCATGAAAAAAAGATCAGAAATTGTGATGCAGATTCATCACAATCATCAAGATTCGGAATCATCAAGATTTCCAAAGAACCTGCAGGTTGACAGTTTAAAGAAAAGATAAAAATTGGTGGATGGTGGGAGATGAGTAAGCAAATGGGAATAAAAATTTCAAGAAGTGTAAAATGAATATTCTGTAAAATGCAAAATTTAAGACCATATCTGGAAGAGGTCACAAACTATAATGTCTACTAGATATCAAGTTTAAGAGAAAAAAGAGATATGGTCTCACTGAGCCCTTGGTAAACTGAAGAACATGTGAATTATAAAGGGATCAGCTACAACTAGTCATTGCCCCATATAACTAGTGATGCTCCAACTGTTCCCAGATTATCTAGTTTTTAAGAGGAACAAAAATTTAAAAATTAAACAAACCTTAAATTTTGTATGAAGTCTTCTCATTATTAACTGCAGGAACTATAGGCTTCTTATTACTACTGTCACAAATTTAGTGACTTAAAACTGCAGAAATTTATTCTCTTACTGTTCTGAAGGTAAGAAGTCTAAAATAGGTCATCAGGACAATATTTCTTCTAAAGGCTCCAGGATAGAATACAGTTTCTTGCCCTTTCCAGATTCCAGAGAATACCTACATCCTTTGAATCATGGCCCTCTTCTTGCATCTTCAAAGCCAGCAAGGGTTGCATCTTTAAATCTCTGTCTCTCTGCTTCCGTCATCACATCTACTTCTGACTGATTCTGACTCCTTCAGTGTCTCTCTTAAGACACTTGAGATTACATGGAGCTCATTTGGATAATCTCCCCATCGGGTTCCTTAATTTGATCACATCTGCAAAATCTCTTTTGCCATATAAGGCAACATTCACAGGTGCCAAGTATTAGGACATGGCCATATTTGGGGGCCATTATTTAGTCTATCAAAGCAACCAATATCCAAATTATAGTATGTTAGTCAACACATGGATAAGACAAATTATCTTGCAAGCTGTCATTTTGTAATCTTTAAAACTTTTTATTGGGTTCTTTACAATTTATTTTATTCCTCTTGCTTCTTGTGGCACATCTCAAACAACAAAGGTTTTCAAATGGAAAGAGAATAAGCAGTGAAATGATAAATGTAGATAGTGGAATATGTTTTAATACGGTTCTGTGAGCCAAGTGTTGTGTGAACAATACTCTTGATTTTTTTATTTTTTGGTTTACGGTTTTTCAAATATATTTCAATTAAATATGTTTAAAATCATTTGAGTATGATTTTCTAAGCTATTTTACCACAATATGATTTCTGATTCTCACCTAACATACCTATCAGTCAAAATAAACATTAGCGATTTTCATTTGTAGTATGATTTATCAAAATTTATTACATTGGCCGACCTCCTAAAATATTTATAAAAGCAACATTACAGCAGGTGGCATATTTTACCTCAATTGTCCTTTTAATGTTTGCAGTTCTTTTTGGTATAATACAATAGTATAAGATTTCTGACAACAAAATCACATGAAGAACAAGTCAGATGGTCCAAAAAATAATGCATGTGTTGCTTGTGTCTTATAAGCAAGTTTTGTCTGAAGCAGAAGAAAAATCTTTGTTCTCTAGTTAATTACCTCATTATGTTGTAGGTGCATAATTCTTTCTGAAGAAACTAATCTGCTTGAAGGGAAATCACAAAATATTATGGTTTGTATATTCAAACCATGCAAACAGATTAAAAATGTTGACTTTATATAATAAAGGATCTGTGTTAATATGAAAGAATTTAAGCTTAGGCAATCAGTGTTCTGGTAATGTTTTAATTTCTGCCACATAAAAATCCTCTTTTGTTTGTAAATAAAAAGGGAAATTTTTCATTGTGCCACGTCCATCTGTTACCTGAACGATCAGTGAGGTCCTGCAGTTAATCACAGCATTCTTTCAATATTGTGTTTTGTTTCCAGTATGGTTAAGTTCAACACTCATAGATATAGATTTCCTACTAAGTTGTATTTCCAGAAAGCCCTGTCTCTTAAATGAGTGTATAACTTTTAATGGTAAATATTAGAGATGGAAGGAAGGACTCACAAGCGCTATTTGTTTGGCTGCAAAATATTCAGAGAAATGTAATCTCCCATTTATTTAATTTGACTGCACTATCATTTATAAGATGGTGAGAAGGAAAAGTCCCTTGAAATTAGCTTGTGGCTGAGATCATCTCAGATTTCTCCTGAGAAGTGTGATTCAAAACCATTGTCTAAGAGCGTTAAATTCCTTAGCAGAACTTTCAGTGCATGGGCACCTGAAGGGCAATTAAAATATCCTAGGATCCTTCTGAGATTATTTCAGGAATTACTCTTGTGTAGCATGGAAATAAAGGACTATTAATTTAGGAAATGAACTATTCCTTGAAAACTGGTTATTTTGTTTTTTAGAAGATATAATATTTCCATTTACTCTTAGTATGACCAGTGGTGTTGCGAATGCTTATAAAACCATGTTTTCATTATGTAAGTCCTAGGAGAGTCACATATATTTTATAAAATTATAGTATAGATATAATTTTTTAAACAAATAAAACTGTTTTGTGGATGCCAGAAGCAATTTTGTTTGTTTGTTGTTTTTGTTTGTTTGTTTTTTATATTTCCCCAACAAGCAAATACAGTGTTAAATAAAAATTTCCTAATTTGAATACACTTGGAACTTTTGGTTAGAATCATAACTTTCATTCAGAAGAAAAACAGAGAGCAAGCATGTTAAACATGCACATACAGATACAGATGTGTATTATTATGTCCTCATTGGTTAAAACATATGGTGCTTAATGGAAGGTGATTATCTTTCAGATACATCTAAAAATACATAAAACTTCAAGAAGACATAGTTTAATCACTGGAAACAAAATATAAAAGATTTTAACTTTTTGCTGATAACATTCATTTCTAACCCAACCCTAAAAAGGAAGCACCCTCTGCTGGATTATGTAAGATATAACTGTAACCCAAAAAATGAAAGAGTGTAAGAGAGATCTACAATCACAGAGATAAATTACTACCACATATCTATATATATCCTGTATTTACTGTCTGATCTAAATTCAAGACAAACTTTTGAATACTGAAAATATTTTCTGCATTTTAGTATGAGGATTTAATATTGGTGAATAGGATGTGTATGAAGCATAAAAGGTATAGGGAAGCTGATTTTTGCAAATTAAGAAAACAAAATACACAGTCTAATTTATATTGCAGTGATTAAAATATTTCAAACTCAAGTTATACTCAATGGTTAAAGATGTAAAAATTTTCAAATTAATCTTGCACATTTTTCTATAGGTGATAATATGCTAAATGTTTCTCTTAATTATAAAACTTTAAAAATATTAAGCGAATACCAAATTATATTAGAAAAACAATATTCATTCATTCAAGAAACAATTCCTAAGACTTTCTCCAATAATATCACTAAGATTTTTCATCTGACGTTTCTCCAGTTATTAGTAATAATAAAAATAAGTAATTACCAAATTACTTATTTGGTAATTACCATTTACTATTAGTAGATAGTATCTGAAAGTAAGGCACCTTTCTCTTTATTAATTGAATAAATAACTCAAAGATACATAAACACAAGCATATATCTCTAAAACATATAGATTCAAATTAAAGTCTAGAAATGAGTGGGCCATTCTATATCTTTGCAGCTTAAAATTTAGGCAGAATCTGAGGTCTGGTCTAATCAGATAACCCCCTATATATACTCATAGACAACCTACTTTCTACTGATATCTAACAATTTACTGAAAATTTTCAATGTTAGAATATTCTGAAATTTTACCGTAGTTAGAATTATCAGGACTTTCGAAAAAAAATTCTAATGTCTCATATAGCATTTGTAAGAGTGTCGATCAGTGTTTCTGTAATGATTTTTAAATACTCATGAAACTGTATATATAGATTATAATTCCTGATGCATTTACCAAAAAAGAAGGCACAATAATATTTAATTAAGTCATTCCTAGGCTGATACAGTGGGTAGTATAATAAAATTAGAATACAGGTGTCATTATTTCTCTGGGATTCTATTGTAAAAGACAAAGTTATTTGAAAGCAATGTCTATGCCTTCGTTTTTGGATCCCTAGGTCCTAGTAAAGTAGCTAGAATATACTAAGTACTAAATAAACACTAAATCATCTAAATCGAAATTAAGAGTCTAAAGTTAATTTGCTTGGTTTCATTATCTGTCTTTCCGCTTGCAGTCGCAGTTTCCAAGAACTGATCTGCGACATTAAGAGAGGACTTACGGTGTATAATAAACTCCACCAGAGTGTAAAGATAGTAAGAACTACATAAAACAGAGTATAAAGATAGTGTTTTATTAATAAAATGATGAGGTGGAACTGCAAAGATATGTTAAGTTTTAGATGTGAGAGTTTTAGAATGACAGCATGATTTCTAGGCCTAGTAACTAGTACAATGAAAAAATACTCAATACATAATACATTAATAAGAAAAGCAAATTACGCCTGTTCTAAACAGCCTAAACTAAACTCTTTAATTTCTACCACAACCCTATGAGGTGAATTCTAACATCACAATTTTGCATATGCAGAACTGAATGTCCCAAAAGAGTACAGGAGTGGCTAAGAAAGTAGATTTTAAATGTTCTCTCCACAAAAAAGAAATGATAGTTATATGATATGATGGAGGTGTTAACTAAATCAATGGTAGTAATCATATTGCAGTATGTTAAGTGTATCAAATCAATCTGTTGTGCATCTTAAAGTCATACAATGTTATATGTAAACTGCATCTCTGTTAAGTTGAGGGGAAAAGATTATGAGAGTTGTTTCTAAAGACACTTGATTAATAAGTGACATATTCAGGGTTTAAGGCAAGGCAATCCACCTCCAGAGGCTAAACTCTTACCACGATGCTGCACTGCTTTATGTGTAAATCTATTGTGAGTCTGAGGAGTACATGTATGGGATAAGATGATGTTGGTATGAGGAATTATCATTTAAGGGTGATGAATTCAGCTTCTGACTGTCTTCATATGCACCTGACCCTTTGTTGTTGACATTTATACAGTGCCTCATTCAGGGAACTTATGGCTAAGAAGGGGATGACACTAAGCCTGGCAATCTGCTGTTGAAAGACCTTATGATCTTCTCCATACACTCCACAAGGCAAGTTGAATGGCACATGTTCAGGCTGCATCAAAGAGTTTTCTCTTTCAAGATTGTTTCTCGTGTTCATTAATAAGCTGTCTCCTTTATATAAATATGGGCATGAGTTTGATATGATGATTTGTAGAATGCCACTTGATCTGGACCCTGAATTGCCCTGAAATGACTATGAGCCTCAGACTCTAAGTTTGTGATTGAAGGGTGGGGCTATATAAATGATATCCAAATGATACGTTATTTGTAAAAAAAAAAAAAAAAAAAAAAAAAAAAAATAATTTCATTGTATGTAGATTAACCTGATATTGGATTAAGTTTTCAATTTTTAGATATAATACATAGTATTAGTTTAGGGTTTAAATTTTTAAATATAATACTTTGCTACTTAATTAATAGAGTTCATATGTAACTATCCACACTGCATTGCAGAGCTAGAAGTGACTTTCTATAGACATGGGGAAGCATTATCAGAATTTAAAAATCATTCTTTTAAAATTAGGAACTTAATGTGTTATAGTGCAAAGGACCCAAAAGAAGTAACCAGGGAATTCTAGTTTCTGAGTCTAGTGTTGGTTGTGCCACTAATTAACTGGGTAACTTTTGACAAGTCACCAGCCCAGAACTGTGATATATTGCAGCTTGGAGGTGCATAGACTTTATCCTGTTGACCTTTCTCATTCAACTGACCAAAAAACTGGGGCCCAGAAAGTTTAAATAACTTGACAAAGAGGTTACATTTTTTTAGCCCATGAAGTTCTCAATATACATTTTTTTGAATAATTGAGTAATAAGTAAACAATCTATAAGACTCATAGGTTCAAAATTCTATGTCCTTGTGAGGCTTTAAGTTTTTTTTAAAAGAATTTTCCATATATATTACAAATATAAAACTGGGATTTTTATGAAAATCCACATTTTCATATGACTGTAGACATACTTAATAATTTCTAAAAATTGACAGTCTGCTTTAAGTGATTAGGCAGATAGTCTCTAATTTATCTTGCCTGGGGTAATTCCCACTGACTTCAAGCCTTAAATGAGGTATGGAGGAAAATGAGAAATGAGCCCATAGAGTTATAATATTAAAGAATCACAGAGATTGTAACCATAGAGGATTTTGACTAACTCACATTAATTATCCAATTTGTGAAAGAAATAAAAGAATTAGGGAAAGCTAAATTTCTGCAAAATGAATACTTCTAATACTCTTTAATGAAATCATATCTTTCTATCTACATTTCCTTACAAGTTATATCATTTCAGAGGTGTTATTTGTTTCTGTAATTGTTGATCTGTGTTCTATATTATCAGCTTTCTCATAAGTTCTACTTATTCCTTGAAGGAGAATCTTATTACCAGTGGAAACTGTTCAATGTTAATATGAAAATTGAATTTTTAGGTCAAAACAAAACAAGCAAAAGCAAGAAACTAAAGGAAGGCTCACCACATACTGAAGTACTGAGCAATGCTGGCTTCCCCCAAACACACGCACGCACACACACACACACACACACACACACACACCATGGCAGGAAGTATGAAGGATAAAGGAGGCATCAGTCAAGGTTTACTATTTGTCTAATATGTTCCAAGCACTGTGAAAATCACTTTATAAATCCCGAGGCCTCACAAATTTTGACAATTTTGGATTGTAATCAAGTCCATCTGATCCAAGAGTTGCTTTCAAGGACTCTTCTCTACTGGGCAATTATTTACTATTAGTGTTGGCTCTTTCTGAAATTTAGTTAGAAATCCAGTGTGTTGTCACTGTTTCAAAGATTTCAAATATTTTAATTTTATTTCAGTAAAATGACTTTGGCAATTTCCTTCTTTCCTAATTTAAAAAACATTATTAATCAATGCATTCATTTTGATCATTGTTTTCTTTATATTCTATACTTTTTGCTTTTCTAAACCAAAATTTAAAATTCCTGTAGTGCTAGAGGACTAAACATTTTAATCTAAGAGTAACATGCTATCATAAAAATTTTATGAAATTATTTAGTTAGCCAAAGCAAAAAGCAAAAAAGTTTGAAGAGTTTAGGACACTAATCCTAATTTACCTGTGTTCAAATTTGTGTCCAGTTGATAATGGGTCATTTCAGAAATTGCAAATTCTGACTTTAAAAAAAAAAAAAAAACTTTTATAAGTTCATAAAAATTGAAAAATAAATATTAAGATAGTAATGAAAAATATTACAAAACAATTCAAAGGAAATGAACATCATTGATCTACCTTATATATAAAAATTTATATCACCAAGATAAATTATGCTGCCATATATAAAGCATGGAGAAAGAGAAAGCCAGAAAACTTATTAGAGGTGAAAACTTGTAGGCAATAGAAAAATTAATACTATAGGACAGACCAACTTCTGCCCTTTTAGTGTCACAAGTCCACATGGCATGGGGCAAATTCATATGTAGTATGGGCTTATTTCAATATTTGGGATGTCTAATGCATGGCAGATCAAGTTAGTTTAGCTACAAAAAAATAATTCTGAAGTTTTTCCATTTTAATGTTTAGGTGAGAATGTGGATCTTGAATTAGAACACTGTAAGTAATCATA
>NW_011888987.1:1608190-1630918 GCF_000151845.1 Pteropus vampyrus | reverse complement strand
ATACATAGGGTCTCATTTTCTTATCCATTCAGCCACTCTATTCTTTCACTGGAGCATTTAATTATATCTCATTTGAAATGAAAGTACTTGCCAATAAATGTGTAGTTATTGTCATTTTATTATTTATATTTCGATACATATTTTTTCTTCTTAAAAAGATCTCTTCAACATTTTCTGTAATACTGGCTTGATGGTGATGAACTCCTTTAGCTTTTTCTTGTTTGGGAAGCTCTTTATCTGTCTGTCCTTCAATTCTAAATGATAGCTTTGCTGGGTAGAGTCATCTTGGTTGTAGGTCCTTGCCTTTCATTTTGAATATTTCCTGACAATCCCATCTGGCCTGAAAAGTTTCTGCTGAGAAATAAGCTGACAGTCTTATTGGAGCTCCCTTGTAGGTAACTGTCTGTTTTTCTTTTACTGCTTTTAAGATTTTCTCTTTGTCTTTAACCTTTGGAATTTTAATTATGACGTGTCTTGGTGTAGGCCTCTTTGAGTTCACCTTCTTTGGGACTCTCTGAGCTTTCTGGGCTTGTATGTCTATTTCCTTCACCAGGTTAGGGAAGTTTTTAGTCATTATTTTTTCAAATAGATTTTGAATTTCCATTATTTTTTCAAATATGTTTCAAATTCCTCTTCTCCTTCTGGTACCTCTATGATGTAAATGTTGGTATGCTTGATGTTGTCCCAGAGGTCCCTTAAACTATCCAAGCTTTTTGGATTCTTTTTTGCTTGCTGGGTGTCCTCCACTACCCTATTGTCTATATCGGTGATTCCATCCTGTTTCATCCACTCATTCATTCCCTTTAATGTACTCTTTATCTCAGTTACTATATTCTTTTATTTCTGACTGGCTCCCTTTTTTATCTTTGTTATCTCCATTTTTATGTTTTCTATCTCTTTGTTAAAGTTAATCTACTATTCCCCTAAATTTATTGAGTATCCTTCTTTTCGAGTCAGTTCATCTACATCCTTATAATCAGTGTTTTGAACTCTGCATCTGGTAGATTGCTTGCCTCCACTTTTTTTTAGTTCTTTTTCTGGAGCTTAGTTTTGTTCTTTGATCTGGGACATGTTTCTTTGTCTTCCCATTTTGGCTGCCTCCCTGTGTTTGTTTCTATATATTAAGTAGGTTCCTAAGTCTTCTGGTCTTAGTAGAGTGGTTTTATGTTGTAAATGTCCTATAGGGCCCAGTGACACAGTCTTCTCTGGTCACCTGAGCCAGTTGCTCAAGGTATATCATTGTGTGGATTGTGTGTGCCCTACTATTATAGTTGAGCCTTGGTTGCTGTTTTCATGTCGATGGGAGGGATTGACCCTCAGGTGATTGTGAGGAGTGGCCAATGAGGGGATGATTCTGTGGAGCAGGATTCACTTTTACAGGACTCTGGTGCTGATTCAGTCTGCCCTTCGGCTGTGCCCTCCTTAGATCCTGCCCTGAGTGATGCTTTGAGTCTGGCACTGGTCAAAGCAGGCCACTGAGTGTGCTGACCCAAGAGCCTCCTGGGAGGGGCCCAGTTACAGGCTAAGTTTAGCCGCAGCCTGTGTACTTCCAGAGACACTTGGTAAGAGTCACCAAGCAATCTTCAGATGGTTGCCACCTGTACTGGGCTGAGAGGTGCCTTGAGAGGCCAAGCCAGGAACCGAGGGTGGCTGCCACATGTACCAGGCTTAGAGCTGCTCAGCAAGAGGTATGGGGCACACTGAGACCAGATGCTGTTTCTCTGGGGTTCGTGAGCCCTTGAGAGATTTTAGGAAAGTCCACAGCATGAGCCAAGACAAGCCATTTGTATGGAATAAATCACAAGCTGCAATTTAGGTGACCCCCCCATGTTGAGAGAGGTGGGGGGTCTCAGGGAATCACCAGAATGGAGCAACCTGTGTCAACCAGGTTGATGGAGACTTTTTATGGCAGCTGGGAGGGGTAAGGGCTCAATAAAGGATTAATGAATACTGCCAGCACTTCTGTCTGGGAGAATGCTGCCCCTCCAGCCCTCACCTTGAAGCTAGACAATTCACTTTTTCCCCATGTGTCCCTGGCACTCTTCGAGTAAGTTCTCATGCAGATCCTTTAAGAGGAACTTCTGTGACTCTCACAGCCCTCTGTCACTCAGCCCAATCTCCACTGGTTTTCACAGCCAGAGGTTGTGGAGACCTCTTTCCAGCTTTGAAACCCTGGGCTGGGGAGCCCAGAATGGAGCTGTGTACCCTCGCTCCTCTGGAGAGGCCTCTGCAGCCAAGATACCCTTCTCCATTCTCAACTGCCACATGCGGTTGTGGGACCAAGTTGGTTCGCATCTTCATCCCTCTTACCAGTCTCGAGGTGACCTTTTATGTGTGTCTCCAGTTAAACTTTTGTTCAGACAGACCTCAGGTAACTCTTATGATGGTTGTTCTGTAGTTTTGTTGGAATTTTGGTGTGGTCATGAGAGGAGGCCAGCACAGCATCTATCTTCTATGGCATCTCGGCCAGACTCCCCCATTATGAATTTATTTTTGTACATAGTATAAGACAGTGGTCCAGTTTAAATTTTTGCTTGTATCTAACCAGTTTTCCTAACACTATTTTTTGAAGAGTCTGTCATTTCCCCATTGTATATTCTTGCTTCTTGTTGTAGATTAATTAACCATATAAGTGTCGGTTTATTTTTAGGCTCTCAATTCTGTTCCATTGACCTATGTATCTGCTTCCATGCCAGTACCATACTGTTTTGATTAGTATAATTTTGTAGTATAGTATATAATCAGGGAGTGTGCTACCTCCAACTTTCTTCTTTCTCAAGATTACTTTGGCTATCCAGAGAGTTTTGTGGTTATAAATAAATTTCAATATTATTTATTCTAGTTCTATGAAAAAAGCCATTACTATTTTGATAGGAATTGCATTGAATCTGTAGATTACTTTGGGTAATATGAACATTTTAATGATAGTAATCCTTCTAATTCATGAGCATGTATATCTCTCCATTCATTTGTGTCATTTTCAATATCTTTCATCAATATTTTATAGTTTTCAGAGTACAGGTTTTTTTGCCTTCTTAGTTAAATTTATTCTTTTGTATTTTATTCTTTTTGATGCAATTCTATATGGTGTGTTTTCTTAACTTCTCTTTTTGATGGTTCATACTATTGTATACAAATGCAACAGATTTCTGTGTATCAATTTTGTATCTTGCAACTTTGATAAGTTAATTTATTCATTCTAATATGTAAAGAACTCATACAATACAACCTCAAAAAAATAAACAATTCAATTTAAAAATATGCAGAGAACCTGAATAGACATTGCTCCAAAGAAGACATAGATAGCCAACAGACATATGAAAAGATGCTCAACATCTCTAATTATCAAGGAAATGCAAATCAAAACCACAACAAGATATCACCTCACACCTATCAGAATGGCTATTATCAAAAAGTCAATCAACAGCAAATGTCGGCAAGGATGTGGAGAAAAGGGAACCTTCATGCATTGTTGATAGGATTGGAAATGGTTCAGCCACTATGGAACAGTATGGAGCTTCCTCATATAATTAAAAATTAGAACTACCATATGACTCAGCACTTCTACTTTTAGATATTTATCCAAAGAAATTTAAATCAGTAATTCAAAAAGATATATGAACCCCTATATCTATTGCAGCATTATTCACAATAGCCAAGATGTGGAAGCAGCCCAGTGTCCATCAATAGACAAATAAATAAAGAAGACATAAATACAATGAAATATTAAATATAGTCATAAAAAGAATGAATTCTTGCCATTTGTGACAACATGGATGGACAAGATATTATGCTAAGTAAAATAAGACAGAGACAAATATCATATGATTTTTTATATATGTGGAATCTAAAGAAACAAAACAAGTGAATAAACAAAACAAAATAGAAACAGACTCATAGATATAGAGAAAGAATTGATGGCTACCAGAGGGGAAAGAGGAGGTTGAATAGGCGAAACAAGTGAAGGAGGATGAAAACAAGCTTCCAGTTGTAAAAATAAATAAGTCATGGGGATATAATGTACAGCATAGGGAATATAATCAATAATATTTTAATAACTTTGGGGACAATTAGTTACTAGACTTACTGCTTTGATTACATTGTAAAGTATATAAATGTCAAATCACTGTGTTGTATACCCAAAACTAATAAAATATTATATGTCAACTATACTTTAATAAAAAATAAATTTAAAAAAGGAAATGGAGGCAGCAGATGTGGAGGTGGTAGCATGGAAGGCTGCTTAATGGATTTTTAAGGATATCAGTTCTAAGGGTCTCCTAATGAGAGAGAAATCGTTTTAAGTCTCCTGAGTCAAGTATTGTTTAATGCCGAATATGGGGACTTTATGTCACAGTTCTGAGATAAAGGATCCAAACCAAAAGAGCCCGATTGTCTTTGAAGAAGAATAATTCAAATAGTTATAAGCATCATTTATACTTACCAGCACAGGTGAGGTTAGGATGGGATGGGATTGCAGGAATAGGAGCAGAAATTTCCATTTGAAACACACAAGTGGTATGGCAGAAACAAATGAAAACCCAAGGAGCTCACTGTATTATAACTCTAAGCCAGCTACAGAAAGTAAGAGAAATTGTCAGTTTGGGGGAATCCAGGAACTCAAATGTATGGAAACTTCGAGTTAAAATACTTTAAAATTGGTTCTTAGGCCCTTGGTTTTCTTCCCTCAAGATCAATGGCTTTTGACCAAGACAGCCTTAATGTTTTCCTCAACTGAACTTTAAACAGGTTTTTTTTTTTTTTTTCTGACTATATGCCTCTTTTTTTAGAGTATTTACTTTAGAAAAGTTGTAATTGCAAATATGTTCTCTGCCGCTTTGAGATGTAATTCTTTTCCCAACTTCTTTCCAGTTTTACCTAGGAATGCCTTTCTCAAGGACCTAGAGCCATCCGTTTCCTTTGAAATGTAATCAATAAAAGTAGGGATCCTCTCTCCCAGTCTCTGTGGGAGGGTAGGTACCTAACTACATAAGTACCAATTAGCAAACACAGATGGCCTAATTACAGTGACCAACCTCCCCATAAATTCCTCCACCACTATTCTACTACACCATCATGGTGCTTAAAAATTCTTCAGCCTTTTTCTCCACAGTGATGTTGAGCTCAATCTCTCCTCTATTTCAATAAAATTGAGTACTATTGCAAAAACCTTGAATAAAGTCTTCCTTGTCTAATTCTGTCAGATGTAATTTTTCTTTGATATTTTCAAGAGGTGCATTTGGTTATCATTGGAGCTTTGATAATTATTTTTTTTTCTTTCTTCTACTGTAGATGCCCACTATACTCCTAGGTTGGCTAAGTCTAGAGAGGCAAGGATGATGAATACTCTTTTCTGGCATGTGGTTGGACTAATTCAAATAACTTGGAAACATGGCTTAATAGAAGGGAAACTGATAGATATATCCCAGCCAACAAAACAGAAGTATTTCAGCCTTCTCCTTGAAATATAGTATACACAGTATACAATAATTTAAAATGTGTTTTTAAAAAAAGAAATGTCTGGTAATAATTCCTGATATTAAGAGGATCGTCATTCATATCCTTGTGTTCAAGTTACTTCAGAGGTGAAATTTGGTCCTGAATGATGGAATCGCAGCTCCAGGACATCCGTTTGGTTTAGATTCAGCTGCTTCACATATGTGCTAAAAGATAAGCCATGTTTTAAATAGAGTAATAAAATATTTATTGAAAAAAACTCAGCACATATGCAGGAACTACTTTTCCAAACACAATAACCTGGTCATTTTATTTTTATCCCTGAAATGCCTAAAGGCACCAGTCAACATCATGAGCTGATGGTTGAAAATGAAACTGTAGTTAAGTCATTCAAGGCCAGAACTTTTAAAAAATAAAATAAGCAAAAATGTACTTTCTTGCATAAATGAAATGCTATTGTTTAAAAATAGCCAAGAGGACTTTTCTGCAAAATTTATTTTCAATAAATGTAGTTGCTAAGCTATGTGCTAACTTTTAGGTTTATTCTGATTTTCACTAGATATTAATACATCCTAGAGGGGAAAAAAGGCTTATAATGGAAATATAACTTCTCACATTATTATTTTCTTTATATTTCATATGATTCTGATCTGGCATCTTGTATTTTGGAAGTAAATAAACACACATCATCAGAAAAGTGCTCATCCCCAAACCATTAGGTTTGGATGTTTAATTGAAAAAACAGCATTCCTATTTGCCTGTTGAACTTCACAATGTAATACAGTCATTTAATAAGATTCTCTATGTTTCCAGTGGCAAATTTTTATAGGCCCTACTTTTGCTGGATGTTATGATACTACATTTTGTAATAAAAATAAACTGGTGTTTTTATTTTTACTGAAAAGTGTGGTGTCAATATAAAACAAGATCAAATTGTATAGAAAAGAGAATTGAGGAAGAAATAAGAATGAAACTCATACACTATTTTCTTCCTGCATTCGATCGTTAAGGCATCAAGGGAATCGGTTGAATGTGTTCCCTGTATATACTCCTGCAATATTATATGAGAACGACAGGACCTTCACAAAAGTTTATAAAGCAAATTTCACAGTGAATTCTTTTATCATTTGAAGGGGAAGGTGCAACTTGAACATTCAAAAACATCTACAGAGGTTGTGTTTAGGTTAAGAAAATAAAAAGGTACATACTCCTGACAATCTTCTCACACCACATAACTGAGTCCACATTTCTTCCTATAAAATGCACCCACGTGGCTTTGTGATGATTCACCCAAAAAGGTCGCATAGTGTTTCAGCTCCCAATAATGGGGATACACTTGGCGAGTGCTAATGAGCAGTTCAAAGAGATGAACTTAGAAGTCATTGTCTCCATAACTTTAAAAACTCAAATCTCATCTCTTACTGGGACATAAAATTTTGAGAACCATTTGTAGAGGTGTGAGAGAGGGCTTGGGTATAAAACAAGAATAATGCTTTGTAATATCCACCAAGACTGCTTGAATTTTTTTGTAGTAATGAAGAAGTGTCAGTAGAAGCTGATGGAACATGTGTGCATGTGTGTGGATGTGGGGTGGGGCGGGGCACGGGAGAAAAATGCTAGCAGACTGAATTTTTACATCTGAAATGTCATTTGGAAATTATTTGTGTATTCCAAGCTCAGTCCCATTCCCTGCTATTGAAAATGGTTTGCAAACAGGTCAGTCTGCTGTGAAAAACTGATTTGACAACAGCAATTTTAAGCTGTCAGTGGCTTAAAGTTCGCAGCCTTTTCCTCCACTCTGATGTGGTATGAACAGGAGGATGTTTATCTGTTATTTATATAAAAGCCCAATTGAAGAAAAAAAAAAAAAAACAAACACAAAGCATGTTCTTCCCTCCTATTTATCTTCTGCATTAACCTCATCTTGGGGTCAGGCTGAAAATGGTATAGATACTGATCACTGCACATTATTAGCATTATTGCTTAATGTGCCATCAACCACAAGTGTAAGTGGGCTCATAATCACCACCATGGTCCTCTCGGGCATCATTTATCTGGGGCTAACTCTGAAAAAAAAATCATTTAAAATTGTGACATTTAAAAAATAAAGATTAAAAGTTCTAAAACGAAAAGAAGTCATCTATACTGTGCCCTGTTGGCACCATAAATCAAAGTTAGTTAGAGCTGCAAGTCAGAATAGCATAACACAGATATACAGCCTTTTAATGGGGTTACCCGGCTTCTGTATAACACCCTTATTTTCCCCAAACCTATTTTTGAACATTATTCTCACAATTTGAGTGTGATTTGGCAAACACGTGTAAAAAGTCAGGTTGAAAAGAAAAAAGTATGTGCAGTGCAAAGCATCTTTTAGATGGGAATACCAAGTTTATCCTATATTTGAAATAATATAGAGCCCCTAGTTTCCTTTTTTCTCCAGAGAGCTGAGGGCCATTTGTCTCTTTCCACTTAGCTTCCTGAATAGAAGTCCACACTGGCCGTACCCTTGCTGACTGCAGAGGGTCACCTCTGAAGGAATTTAGAAGGTGCACTGGGGAGATGAGCTGCTCTTTTGTCTCCCTACACATAATTCTAGTCAGAGCTTTTTATCCTAAGGAATATAAAGCATAAAAACACATAATATCTGCATTTAGTTTTTGAATTTATGAAAATGACAGAATTATTAAAAAGATGGATTTGAGACATGGTTTGTACACATGCTGTGACAGACATTCTCTTTTTCCAAAAAGGTGACATTTAGTGTTCAAAGTTAATTATATCAGCATTAGAAGCTTTGTTAGGAATTCCAAATAATATACAATGCAAATTACACTCAAGATGTTTGCAAGTCCCATCTTGTATGGGTGTCATCAAGCCAGAGGATGTTTTGTGAATTTTACTAATTAAGCGACTCGCTAATCTACTACTATTTTCTCAGAGAAGTAGTAGAAAAAGAATGATATTGGCTGTTCATGCTTTTATCTTACGCAAAAAAAAGAAGAAAATTATTTTTAAAGTATTTGTAAAGGAATTTATCTTTCAAACTACATTTTAATGGTTGTAGATAAATACTTGCTTTTTCAGAAGGCTTCAGAGCTGAATATAAAGAGAAATAAGGGGCTCATGTGGAAAAGACTGCAGCTTGCTGAAACTTGATTGTTCACACTTCAAAGCAATCCTAAGAAAAAACTGTAAATAAGGACTAGGCATAAAACTCTGCCGGCACCTGGGAATACTCAGCCCACTGCACAACAGAAGAGAGTCTGAATTCTGGCAAACAGCCAACCTCTGAGGATAAATCTGGAAAGGCTTAATGTACACTGAAGAACTGTTAGACTTAGAAACTATGCAGGTGTACTTAGCTTCATACCACTTAGCAAACTCATTTAACTTCCTTGCATATAAAATAGATCTGGTCATCACGTGTTATTCTAGATTCTAGTACCACTGGAACTCCCATCATAAAATCTAGTTCATAGGATTTTTTCCTCAAGAGACATTTCTCCTTCTCTCTCCTTTTTAATACTCATTTGAACTTATTAGAATCTCTGAAGCAGTTTTCAAACATTTTAAGAAAAGGAAGAAACATTATGAAGGTAATTGGGTGAGAATTACTAAGTCTTAGTCATATAATAACAAAGTCTTTGAGTGAGGCATTTCGCCAAGTACCCATAGCTGTCCACAACACACACTGCCTTTCTCTATGCAATGGACAAACTGTCATATGTCTAGCAGCAACAGGCACGCTTTTTTTGCATTGCTGATCTGAAAATATTCTCAATTGTTTAAGTTTATGTCATGAACTCTGCAGATTAAGGCTCTTAGGAACAGAAACCATTTTAATAAAGATAGGCAACAGATCACTTGTATAATTTAAAACAAGAAATGCCCAGACATTACACAGACTTTTTTTTCTATAATCTCCTGGTAATAATTTTTTTTTTAATGCAAAAACCTTACACTTCAAAGAGATCTAAAAAAAGTAATTGTTCAATGCAACAGCAAATGATAGATTTCTATTAGCTCAATTTTACTGTTTCTCTTTTCCTTCTCTCAGCATGCATTTCTTTATTGCTGGCTCCACCAGAAAAGTAACAGCATCAAATTTATTCCTAAGGTAAACCCATTAAATAATTGACAAAATCTTAGCTAACTTGAAAAGTGACTTATATAAAACCTGATTTGCTATTTGGGGGCATAGTCTGTTCTCAGTAAATGAATGTACCTTTTTCTCCATTTACTGGCAGCAGGAAGAGAATATTCTTCAAACGTGAAACTCTCTTACAAAGCTAAATGTCTTTTGTGTTAGTCTGAGTCATACCTGAGCAAGTCTTTGATTCCTTTGTGATTTTATCAAAGTTCAGATATTTTGAGATTTTAGAATTTTCCAAACAGGGTTCATGTACTACATTCTCCAGCTATGCATTTCTTTTAATGATAGGACTTTTCAGAGCCTGATATACTCTTCTTGTGTTTCATATTCAATCAGTCAACTTCTTAAGATGGCAATGACTTCAACACTGAACATAAACAAGGGTAAATATGCTTAAGGCCAAAAAGATATAGGCAGTGAAATGAAAAGAAATTGCTTGTATATGGCTTCTGCTTCCATTTGTTCATAGATTGTTACTAGTATACGTGTTGATAAATTCATTTTGGATGCACATATTGCATGGCTGATATTTACTTTGTGTTATCACTATGGCTATATCTGTTGTTAAAACACTGAAAAAACTTCATAGGTTTGTAGGTAGTTGCTGCTGTAGACCTATTTTTTCCTGCTGCTCTGGTCCCACCCCAGGACTACCAGGCCTCCTCTCACTCTAGCAACTGCTAGTGCCTGTGCAACCACTGCTCTCTTGGGCTCTGCTCCTGAACTAAATCTAGCATCTATTCTGGGCACTTCTTGTCTATCCCATAAACATAATTTAAAACTTATCCCAACTTATGTGTATAGGAAGAAATGGGGTCAGACTGTTGAGGTTGAATCCTGACTTCTGTGATTATTTATAAAGATACTATGTAAATAGAAGAACTAAAGTTATAATTACATACTCTGAACCAAGTAAAATTTGAATTCGACTGAAGGGAAGGTTAGGGAGTACTCATTGCTATCTAGCACTGACCTTTCTGAAAGATTATTCATGGAAAGTGCTGCATTAGCTACCTCTATAGAACTCCATTTTCTAGGTCGAAGAAGGAGTTAGCCATTGATTGGCAAAAGACCACACAGCGATGAGGTGGTCAAGGGAACTGCATTGCCTTTGCTGGGTAGCCTTTTGATGTGTTATCTCTGAAGACTAGGTAGTGTGGATCCTGGTCCTCTTCAGTCCAACTAATAGCTTCATTTAAAGTTTAATTCCTGTTTTCATCATAATTGCCAAACCTTGTCTCTTATGATATGTGTATGTGTGTGGGCGGGGGGAGGGTGTTAAGAAGTGAAGATTGAGGAGGATGAAAGGGAGATGTCATCTAATCCACTTAAATGACCTTTCTTTTTGCTGCAAATTCAGTATTACCTTTCTTATGCCTTGACTCTCTGTGAGAAGGCATAGCAAGAATTAGCCCTGGAGCAATTGATTGTTCTATTGACACCTACTACATTGCCAGGTATTCCAAGCTATGGTGTACCCCTTCATTATTGGACTCTGTATTATACAAATAATTTAAATTAGATGGCATAATAATAAACTGGGTGTATTGGCCTGGTTCAATATCAGTAACAGAAATAGACACAAATGTACATTTTGTGAATAAAGAAAATTACAGAACAGCAAAATTGCTATTTGTCACATCTTGGAACATTTTTGGAACAGAAAATTAAAAAAAAAAATTCTTAGAGATAGCCAAATTCAAACTCTATTCCTAAGTTACCTGGCTATAGTATTTATTTTTATAAATAAATTCTGCTCTCAAAAATGACTCTGATGAAAGTTATTGTTTTGATGGAGATAATGTGATTTTATAGTGCCATGACCATAATTGCCTATAAAGTAAAAGTAGATTTTTAAAGAGAAGATAGAAAACCAAATAACTTGTGAATGCTCAATAATTACAATTCTTAGCAAATATCTTTCTGATTTACAAAGGTACATGCATAGTCATGGGTGTGATATGCTCTAAATGAAAAATTGTATCTATTTCTTATCTTCAGGGGTCACATAATGTCTTTAGAGCTAGGTCTGGATTTAAACCTTTGGTGGCCAAAGCGGTAGAAACCATATGGAGATTTCTGTCCCCATCTTCCCAAGTGTAATTATATAAAAAAAAAAAAAAAGAAAAATGCATGTAAGGAAGTTGGACAAATTTCCAATTTCCCCTATATTGACTTGTAATCTTTTGGAAATATCAAATAATAAAGCATTTCTTTTTGTCATAGGTTTTGTGCAATTGAAAATGAAAAAGCTTTTCTATAACTCTTAAAATGTTTGTGGTCTATCCATTGGGTAGCTAAGAGTTTTCATTTGAGAGAATAGCAAGTGATTTTTTTAAATGTTCCTGTACCAACCAAACTTAGACTTCACTTGTGATTCCTAACACTCACATAAAGCAGATTCATTTAGAAGTAGTCACCCCATCTTGTCCTCTTTCCAAACCACCCACTAAACATCAGCCAGAGTGATTGTTTGTTTATAATACTCTTCTGCTAAAAATCCTTAAATAGATTTCCATTGCAATGGTAAAGATGATGAAGATAACAGCAAATACTTATAGAGCATTTGCTCTTAGGCTCTATTATAAATACTTTATATATATTAAGTGATTTGATCCAGAGACTAATTCTACAAGGTAGGTAGTATTATTACCTCCAATATACAGGCATAAAAATTGAGGCACAGAGGAATTAAATAACTAAGGTCACAAGATACCAACATGGTAGAGCCAGGATTTGAACTCAACTATTATTTTTAAAATGTAGTTAGAATAAAAAGTATTTTTAAAAAATTTTTTAAATAGAAGAGAATGTGAATAATGACTTCTCAACAACAGCTTTGGAAGCTAGAAAGCCGTGGAACATTGTTTTTAAAACTTTACATGAAACTTATTTTCAATATGTAATTCTATACCCAAGGAAACTATCAATTAAATGTGATAACCGAAAAAAAAAAAAAAAGGCATTTCATACATGTAAATCTCAAAACAAAAATGAACTTTTTATGGTCCTTTTTTCAGGAACCTACTAGAGGATGTGTTCCACAAAAGGAGTAATCCAAAATAGAAATGGATATAGAAGCTCAGAAACAAGGCAACCAACACAGGAGAAAAGTGAAGGGACCTCCCAAGATGACAGTAAAAAAAGTCTAACAGCTGAGTTATAGTTCTAGAGAACAGTCTACAGAGGACTAGAAGATTGGGGGCTTCAGAAAAAAACATGGACTGACAACTTGTATGAAAAATTTATACATGTGGAACATTGTATTGAGAGATAGTTTATAGAGTTATTTAAGCTCTAAAAGAGATTCAAAAACTACTAAATAAAATTTTTTTTAAATTAGCAATTTAAAAACAAACAAAAAATTGTAGCACAAAAATAAAAATGTAATCAAAATACTTCATTCATTAGTGAAGAAGATGTTCACGGTTATAATAGCAAATTACTGAATATGCATTAAACATATAATTGATTTAACAAAATTGCAAAATAACAGAGTGAAGAGCTTATTTATTATAATAAAAAAATCAATGGAAGATGTCTAAAAATTATTAACCAGAAAGTGTCATTGTGCATATATTATTTAGAAATAGACAGAGATAAGCACCAAAAGAAATGAAAGTGTTAAAAGTGGTTGACTCCGGGATAAAGTGGTTGAGATAGGGGACAGATAGCTGTTTTTAGTTAAATCTCATAGGCCTATTAGACTTTTCAACCAATGAGCCTACATTACTTTGACAAAAATAATAAATCTATTTTTAAACTTTTAGAATTAAGCATGCTGTATATTAAACCAACTTTTTTGATATAAACCTTTAATACAATATTCAGAACTGTTAAAATAATAGTTACCATTAATGAGTGTTTACTCTGTGAAAAGCACTATGAAAGGGTGTTTAAAAAGCATGGTACAATTTTATGGAATTATCTTATTTAAAAGTATGGTACAATTTTATGGAAGGTTATATTTTTCTGTCATTTTATAAACGAGAAAACTGAGACCCAGAGAGGTGGAAGGACTGGCGCAGGGTGGTACAGGATTTATAATACCCAAATTTGGATTTGAGGCTGTCTGACTTCAAAATACCTGTTTCTTGTTCTCTTTTAGTTGTCCTGGTTAAATTATAGTCCACAATAACATGTAAGTTAATTTTATAAGGATATGAAATTTAGGGCAAATACAGAATATTTTCCTTTAATAGTTTGACTAAGCACCCTAACCCCATCCTTCTTTCATTTTATAAAATTTCTAATTATCATTCTATTTTCTCTATCAGGATAAATTTATTTTCATAAATGGCAATCTTTCCCAAATCCAGATGCTAGAGTCCTCTTCCAGAGTTCAGAAATTAATGCTGTAACACAAATTTACTTTTCTAAAAAAAATTCCTGCACTTCTGGAATATGTTGATTAGTACAACTAGGGTGAAAATTCAAACAAGAAAAAAAAATTTATCTTTAAAAGTAAAAAAAAAAATATAAGCACTCCTCTGTCCATCTATATTTTTATCATAATTTGTATTGATTCATAGTGTAATATTACATTTTATTATGTATTTATTTGTTTTGCCTCTTTTCCACTAGAATGTAAGCTCCGTGAAAGTATGGATTTAGTCATTCTTGCTACTATAACTCTGGTGCCTAGAATATATTAACACTGCATAATTATTAGAGATGTTATGTATTTTAAAGCACTTGTCTTTTAAATTTTTTTAAATAAACTTTTTATCTCAGAACAATTTTATCTTAGAACTCAAATAATACATAGTTCCCATGTACTCTCACCCAATTTCCTCTATTATTAACATTTTTATTGGTATAATATATTTGTCATAATTAATAAAATAATATTAATAGATTATTGTTAACTAATGTCCATAACTTTTCTATTATGGTATCTGTTCAATATCACATTTAATCATCATACCTCCTCAGGCTCTTTTAGGTTGTGACAATTTCTTAGAATTTCCTTGTTTTTGATGGCCTTGGCAGTTTTGAAACTGTTGGTAAAATATTTTGTAAAATATTCCTTAATTGGGATTTGTCTGATGTTTTTCTCATGATTAGACTGAGGTTACATTTTCTTCCTTTTTTTTTTTTTTTTTAAGACTAGAGAGGTAAAGTGCTGTTCTTAGTACATCATATCAAGGGGAACCATACATATCAGCATGACTTCACTGTTGATTTTGACCTTAATCACATGGCTGAATTAATGGTTGCCAGGTTTTATGTTATTCTTTTCCTCTCTTTATATATTGTCTTTGGAAGAAAGTCACTATAAGCCACTCACACTGCTCTACCACCTTAATTGCAGAGTAGCTACAGATTATTTGGAATTCATTGTACAGGTTTGTCTACTCTCATTTTTTTTGTTTGTTTATTTATTCCATTATTTACTTATATCAATACAGACTCATGGGTATTAATTTTATACTTTAGATTATAATCCAATACTACCTTATTTTGTTGCTCAAATTGTTCCAGCTTTGGCTACTGGGAGCTTTTTTAGTTGGCTCTTGTATCTTTTTGATATACTTTCATCATTGTGGTTTTCTGGTTTTCTTTATTAGATCCTCCTTTCCATTCTCTCTCCCTCTCTCTCTCCCTTCCTCCTTCCCTTCCTTCTTTGCACTTCCTTACTTTTTTGCACTGCAAGGTGCTATAGGTTCACCTTGCATAATAGAATTAGATATTTCTCTGATAACTCATGGTTCCTTTTATTAGAGAATGATGCTAAAAAACAAAATCTGAGTGCTAGGTATAACAGTTGCTAATGGGATGCTATTGCTTAATGCCTCCTGCCCCAGTTGACAAAGATATATGTGTGCATACCAATCCATGTGCATACACATTATACATATATATGTATAATGTACATATATATACATATATGTATAATGTACATATATACATATATATGTATATGTACAATGTACATATATATACTTACGTATACACATATATGCACATATGTATTAATATTTTTATATGTAACTACCTGTATATATATTAAGCTAAAGATGAGTTCATACTGATGTTCCTAACCATTACTACATGGATTTTTTTTTATCCTCCTCTTTTTGCTTATCTGTAACCTTTCAGGCCAATAATAAGAAACATAGTTCCTACCATGTGCCAATCATTTGACTGTTTAATTCCAGTATACATATATATATAGTGGTTTCAGAAATTTTAAACCATATTCCCAGGTATAACAACTACATCAGCTAGACACAGTTGATTTATCCATTCACCTATTGAAGGATATTTCATTTGCTTCTAGTTTTGACAATTATGCATCAAGTTGCTACAAATATTTCATGTAATTTTTGTGTGTATATCTATTTTAAATTAATTATTAACTATCTAGGAGCATGACTGTTGGATTGTATGGTAATATTATGTTTATCTTTGTAAGAAACTACCAGTCTTCCAAAGTGGCTGTAGCATTTTGCATTCCTATCAATAATAAATGAGAATTCTTATTGTTCTACTTGTTCGCCAACAATTGCTTTTATGAGTTTTAGGATTTTAGCCATTTTAATAGGTGTGTTGTAGAATCTCCTGTTTTAATTTGCAATTCCCTAAAGACAATAATGTTAAAAATATTTCCACAGGATTGTTTGCCATCTACATATTTTCTTTGGTAAGGTGTCTGTTTAGACCTTTTGTACATTTTCAAATAAAATGATTTGTTTTCTTATTGTTAATGGGTTTTGTATATGTAGGACAAAAGTCCTTTATTATATATGCATTGTACAAATATATTTATTTTAATAAAGTTCAGCTTACCATTTTTTTTCTTTCACAAGTTGTGCTGTCAGTATTTTATTTAAAACTCATCATTAAACACAATATCAGGTGTATTTTCTTGCATTTTTTTTCAAGAAGTATGATAGTTTTGAATTTTACCTTTAGGTCTATAAAGTATTTTGAGTTAATTTTGTGAAAGGCAAAAAATCTGTGTCCAAGTTTGTTTGTTTGTTTGTTTATTGCTTATGTACATCCAATTGTTCCATCACCATTTGTGGAAGAAACTGTCCTTTCCTCATTAAATCAATTTGCTCCTTTGTCAAAGATCAGTTAATTCTATTTGTGTAGGTCTATTTTTGGGTTCTCTATTCTGTTCAGTTAAACCTTATGTTGATTCTTTTGTCTATACTATGTTTTTTGGTTACTGTAGCTTTATAGTGAGTGAAATCAGGGAATGTGTGTCCTTCAATTAGTTATTTGGTGTTTTGTTAGTTATTCTAGGTCTTTGCCTTACCATATACACTTAAAAATTAGTCTTCAACATCCACAAAATAGCTTACTGAGATTTTGATTGGGATTACGTTGAATCTATAGATCAAGTTGAAAAGCTGTGACATCTTAACAATGTGAGTGTTCCAACTCATAAACATGGAATATGCCTCCATATATGTGGATATTCTTTGATTTTTAATCAGTGCTTTGTAGCTTTCTGCATATGTCTTGTACCTGTTTTGTTAAATTTATAACATCTATGTCTTGAACATGTTTTATTAGAATTATATCTACGTATTTCATTTTGGGGTTGCTATTGTAAATGGTAATTTTTTTTTAAATTCCAAATTTCTATAGGTTTTTTCCTGGTATTTTTGTATATGGACTTTGTAACCTGAGACCTAATTATACTCAGTTAATAATTCTAGGAGAATTTTTAAATTGATTTTGAGGTTTCCACCATAGTCAATTCTGTCATCTGTAAATAGACAGTCTTATTTCTTCTTTTTCAATCTGTAAACTTTTTTTCCTTTTTTTGTCTTATTACACTAGCTAGGACTTTCACTATGATGTTAAATAGAATTGGAAAGGAAGGACATACTTGTCTTGTCTCTACTATTAAAGGGCACTTGTCTAATTTCTCACCATTAAATATGATATTTGCAGGTTATTTTGTAGATATTCTTATCAAATTAAGTTCCCCTGTTTTCCTTGTTAGTTGAGAGTTTTATCCTGAATGATGTTACATTTTGTCAAATGTTTTTTCTATGTTAGTTGATGTGATCATATGATTTTTCTTCTTTAATCTACTGCTTTGGTGGATTACATAATTGATTTTCTAATGTTGCATACTTGTAATAAATTCCCCTTGGTTACAGTCTAGAATTCTTTTTATTGTCTTTTATTTTTGAAGTATTATTCTTGAAGTAATTCAAAAGAATACAAATTAATTGTTGAATATAAGAAGGAGGACTATGTTAGTGAGTCTATACTGAGCTGAGAGAAGTGATACTTTATGAAGCTTTGGTGTCTGCTACAATTCACAGGGGTGACACGGTACCATGAGATGTTGTGAGGTCCCATTATCTTTCTCTGGAAATTTGATTGTCAGGTGACTGAAATTATACAACATGGGATGTTTAAAAAAACTTTAATACTATTTACCTCTTAGTTATATATGGCAATACATTCTTAAAATTGTTGCTAGGGCGAAGGGAAAAGATTGCTCAAGAAAACATCTCTCAGATTTTGAAGATCCATGAATAGTCATCCCACTAAATTAATATAGATGAAACAAATCCAGGACAGTGTGGTAGAGAAAGTCTAATATTCTCATACTCCTTGTAGTAAGAGAAATAGTCAAGAGATAAAGTTAGATGAGCTGCCTCCTGAGTCAGACAGTGACCTAGCTTTTTGGTTGGACAGATATAGACATTCGCTTTTGCACTTACTTCCTCTATGCCAGAAATGCCTGCTAGGCAAGGGAGAATTTGAATTGATATCCAGTGTCCCAATTATGTGTAACTATCTGTAAACTAAAGGAAGACTCGCCAACCAATATTTCTGACAGGAAAATTTTAGCCCTAGGTTATAAAAAGCTTACAATTTGTATGGTTGCACCTGTTATTCTTATAATTTTTATATATCTATATCCAGATAGTATATAACTATGGGTAGTCTCAACCATTATGTAGTGATATTGTGTGTATAAACACATGACTGAGGCTATGGGTGTATGTGTGTGTGTGTGTGTATGTGTGTGTGTATGTATATATGCATACACATATATATGCATATACATATACATACATATATATACACATATATATGTATATACACACACGAATATATGAAACATAGCTATAGAAACAGCATTTTTACTGCTTACTGGTAGTTACATACATAAAACAACATGTATTAGCAGTAAATCACTGTGTAAAAAGGCTGTGATATAAAAATTAGAGATGATACATTCGATTGTAAAGCTTACATTAAAACTTTATCAGGCTCACACATACTAAAAGCCAAAATTTTATACAAAATATGAAAAAATATTGCTCATATAAGCTATCTCTATTTGATATTATTCTCTCAGCCTTAGGCATAATGTCAGAATCTTGTAACTTTATGCCTTAGGAAGTATTTTATTGTTCTCAGAATTAAGATGCTTCTTAAATTATACTAAGCACATTATGTATATGAGTTAGTTATCATTAAAGGGTTGAAAATATCCAAATTCATGATCATTGACTGATTTACTTTTATTGTTGGTATAAAATAATATCCATTGTCTCTGAATTCTTATGTGAGTTACAAAATAGCTTCTTATACTCTATTATATGCCATTAATAATTTATATAATTAAAACATTTATATTTGAAATAAAGAAAAAATATGGTGTTTGCCATTTAAACTTCAAAGTTTTAGTTAATTTAACATAGAAAATATAATTGTAGGTTTCTAAAGGTAGAATGTTTTAAAATATTTTCTTTTACTTAATTTATAGATTTCACATCTTTTTCTGCTTTCATATGACCCAACAATGGGCTGAAGTGTTATAAGAGGTCCCTCTGAAATGCTCTGACTGCAGATTACTAAAAATAAAAAGACAAATATGGCAGGTTTTTTTTATATGCCAGTAAACGAAAAGCAATGCAACTCAAACATCTTTTGAAAAAATAAACTTTAGAAGATTTAGTTGTGATTCACAAATACTTTCCTTTTCAACATAGGTAAGAAATGTCCCAAATAATATAATGTTGTACCTAAAGTAGTATAATAAGAAGAATGAAACTGGTTTAAAAACTTTATTTGGAATTTAGGTGCATATTAAGGGTTTTTTTTTAAAGAATTTTAAAGATTATACTTCCTTGAAACACATTTTGGAGTTATATAAATGATTAAATTAACAAAGGAGAGTTGCTGTAGTATAGTCTGCAGATACTAATGATATTTATATGTACAATGGAAAACAGAGAACCATAGAGTTTCCAGTAAAGATGGCAGGGCAGGTAAATGCTGTGCATGGCTTCTTCTATGACTGTATTAAAATTGCAACTAAATTATAAAACTGTCAACCTGGATAACAATATGAAGACTAGCTGAACAGAACTTCTATAACTGGAGATATAAAGAGGAGACTACATCAAGACTGGTAGGAGTGGCAGAAATGTGAAATAGGCTGGTCCTACACCTACGTGTGGTAGTTGAGCATTGAGAAGGATATCTCTGCTGTGGAGGGTCCCCCACCCCAGAGGAGTGAGGGGCCCAGCCCCATATCAGGGATCCCCAGCCGAGAGTTCCAGTGCCAGGAAGAGAAGTCCCCCAAAAATCTGACTGAAAATCGGTGGAGATTTGGGCTGTCTGGGTGAGATGGAAGGCAGTTGGAAATTCATATATCCCATAAAGTGTTCATGCATATATTCACTCACTCACAGGCACTCACCCTAGGCTCCAGTGAAGGGACAGCAGCTCAGGAGGTTCCAGAAGACATATTGGGAAAGACTGAGTTGTGTGGCTTCAGGGCAAGAGCAGGAGGGATAGCTGCCATTGTTCCTTTGCTGAGCTCTCCTCTTGTGCAGCCTGAAAGTGAGCACCATCTTCCCTCTGTTGAATCCTCCCCCAACAGGGCCAAAAGTGAATCTACATTGGCCTGGTTTGATCTGCTTGCTCCACCTCATGACTCCCTGAGATCCAGTCCCACCCAACTCATAATTTTCCCAGTAGCAATTTTGGGTGGTTACTGGGCAACTAGCCTAACCCTGTGCTCTCAGCAAGAGGCTCCTTCAGCAGAGATCAATAGGTCTCTGCTTGTGCACTTTGGGAAACACTTTCTGTGGCAGGCAACCAGCCCCAGCCCTAACTACAGTATTTATTGAACAAATCTTGGTGGTCTGTGGGCCTGAGGCAGGCAATGGCTGGCTTCAGTGTGAGATGAGATTTTTATGAGTGGCTGCAGGCTCAGCATAGGTAACAAGTCTGAATTTATACCAACCTGGGAAACACGACTTGCCCCACTGTGGTGACTCCTTGAGACCCCACCTAATCCAACTTGCCAGTTGACCAAAAAATGACTTTCAGTGGTTTTTCCATACAAATGGCCTACCTTGGCTCATGCTGCAGACTTTCCTAAAACTTTTTAAAGATTCACAAAGCCAAAACAAGCAGCATCTGGCCAGGGCATGCCCTGTACATTTGCTGAGCAGCCCCAAGCCCAGTGGTAACCGGTCTCAATTTTCAGTTTATCCTATCCCAGGTGCCTCCAAGTACAGCACAATGAGACATTTGCAGATCTCTTTGTGGGCCCTCCATAGAAACCCCAGGGTTGGCACACCAGTAGCTGGTTCTAAATGAGCTATTACAAATGACACACACACACACACAAAGGGAGGCACCAGCCCCTGCTAAAGCAAATCCTGTTTCATAAGGTCAGTACCTAGATAATAGCTCCACTACTGGTCACGGCCAGTCATCACAGCCAATCAGCCTGAGAGTCATTTCCTCCCTTGATGTACAAATCACAACCAAGGCTTAATGACAATAGGAGAGCACACACAATCCATACAAGGGACACACCTGGAGCACCTGGCTGGCTCAGGTCACCATGGAGTGTGCTCTACTGGGCCCTACGAGACACCTAATATATAAGGCCACTCTACGAAGACCGGGAGACATAGCAGCTCTACCTAACACAGAGAAATAAACACAGAGAGGCAGTCAAAACTAGGAGACAAAGAAACAAGTCCTAAATGAAAGAACTGAACAAAGCTCTAGAAAAAGAACTAAACAAAATGGAGACAAACAATCTACCAGATGCAAAGTTCAAAACACTGGTTATAAAGATGCTCAATGGACTTAGGGGAATAGTAGATGAATTCAGTGAGAACTTTAACAAAGAGATGGAAAACATAAAAAAAGAACCAGTTTGAAATGAAGAGTACAATAACTGAAATGAAGAATACATTAGAAGAAATCAACATCAAATTAAATGAAACAGAGAATTGAATTAGCGATTTGGAAAGTAAGATAGCAGATAACACCAAGTCATAAAAGCAACAAGAAAAAAATTCAAAAAAATGAGCATAGTTTAAGGGACCTCTAGGGCAACATCAAATATAACAACATTCACATCATAGGGATGACAGAATGAGAAGAGAGAGAGCAAGAAATTGAAAACCTATTTGAAGAAATAATAATGGAAAACTTCCCTAATCTGGTGAAGGAAAGAGACACACAAGCCCAAAAAGCAGAGTCTCAAATGTGAACACGAAGAGGCCCACACCAAGACACAATCTAAATAAAATGCCAAAGGTTAACAATAAAGAGAGAATCTTAAAAGCAGCAAGAGAAAAGCAGTTAGTTACTTACAAGGGAGCTCCATTAAGACTGTCAGCTGATTTATTAATAGAAACTTTGAAGGCCAGAAGTGATTCACACAAAATACTAAAAGTGATGAAAAGCAAGAACCTACAACCAAGATTACTCTACCAAGCAAAGCTATCCTGTAGAATCAAAGGACCAAAAAAGAGTTTCCCAGACAAAAAGTATTACAAAAAATGTCAAAGAGATGTCTTTAAAAAGAAAAAAATATATAGAAAAATATAATTATTAAAATGGCAATAACTACATATCTATCAACAATTAGTTTAAATGTAAGTGGATTAAATGATCCAATAAAAAGACACATGATGGCTGAATGGATTAAAAAAAAAATTCCATATGCTGCCTACAAGAGACTTAAAGATTGAAAGATGCACAGAGGCTGAACATAAAGAGAAAGCTAATATTACTAATATCAGACAAATATTTTTTGTTTAAAACAAAGTCTATAACAAGAGACAAAGAACTCAGTAATCCCACTTCTGTGTAGTTAT
>NW_011888987.1:1604808-1607850 GCF_000151845.1 Pteropus vampyrus | reverse complement strand
ACCTAGAGGGTATTGTGCTGAGTGGAGTAAGTCAGAGAAAAACAAAGGTCATATGATGTCACTTATATGTGGAATCTAGAGAACAGGATAAACAACAGAAACAACATTCATAGATACAGAAAACATTTTCATGATTGCTGGATTGGGATTAGAGGGGTGAGTGAAGAGGAAGGAGATCAAGAGGTATATTGGTAGTTACCAAATAATCAAGAGGATGTAGAGTATAACATGGGGAATATAGTCAATAGTATCATAATAACTACCATATAGTGGTAAATGGGTACTGGATTTATTGGTGTGATTACTTCCTAAGTTATATAAATGTCTAAACACTATGTTATACATCTGAAACTAATATAATATTGTATGTTAACTATAAAAATAAAAATATGAAACTAAAAGAAATAAAATAGTATTACTATATGATTCTGCAATTCTATTTCTGGGTATTTATCTCAAGAAAATGAAAACACCAATTTCGTAAGATATATGCACCCTCATGTTTATTGCAGTATTGTGTACAATAGCAAGATAGAGAAACAACCTAGGCGTTCATCAATGAACGAATGGATAAAGAATATAGTGTATGTATAAATATACATAAATATACATACACACAATAGAATGTTATTCAGCCATATAAAAAGAAGGAAATCTTGCCATAAACAACAGGGACGCAACTTAAGGGCATTATGCAAAGTGAAATAAGTCAGAAAGACTTATATGTGTAGTCTAACAAAACAAAACAAAAAATGAGCTCAGAGATACAGAGAACAGATTGGTGATTGCCGGAGGCAAGGAGTAGGATGATGGAAGAAATGAGTGAAGGGGTCGAAAGGCACAAACTTCCAATAATAAAATAAAAAATCATGGGGATATAATGTACATCATGGTGTCTCTAGTTAATAATAACGTATTATTATATATTTGAAAGTTTTTAAGAGTACATCTTAAAAGTTCTTATCACAAGAAAAAATTTATAACTGTGTTGTGATGGGTGTTAACTGGACTTGTTGTAGTGATCATTCTGCAATGTATATTAATATAGAATCATTATGTTATATATCTGAAACTAATATAATATGTCAATTATACCTCAATTAAAGAGTAGCTTTTAATATGATTGTTGAAAAGTCAAGAGTGAATTGAATATGAGGTCACATTTATAGATCACATTTCAAATGCCAGAACCAAGCCAGGAAATCCTTTTAGCTTTTCAATAGTTTTCTTCATTCTTAGAAGAATTGGGTAATTTAATAATCACATTTTTAACCTGATAATGATTAATGTTGGTGACTAAAAATCAGAAAGAGAAAGTAAACTTTTTACTTGTCTCTGCAATCTCTACTGAATAACTCCAAAGACAGAAAGTACTATCTGCTTCCCTTGCTTGAGCTGCTAGAATCCTAAATCATACCTGGTATCTTTTCTCTAGGTTTCACTCTGTCCTAGCTGGTAATATTCAGGTTGGGAAGGTCTTCCAATATGAAATTATCAGTCATATAAATGTTTTAATAAATGTAAGTTGTTTGTCCTTTATTGAACCAAATGTAAAACAAACTAAAGAGAAAATCTTAATGACTCTATTAAGATTTTAATTACATATTTTTTCACTCCAAATATTCAGAGGTTGGTGGATCTTTGGAATTTTCTCGGTCAGTTCTGTCATTTACCAAGGAAGAAGCTAAGAGAAGTGAGTAACTTACCTGAGGTCACAAAGCTAATTAATTGTGGAACCTAAATTTAAACCCAGGTCCCCTGGGCACAAGTCAGTAAAATCTCAGGCTGAAGTGAACGAGGGGCAGTGTTAAGAAAACCTCCAATCTGAAATCACTCATTCATTTTTTTTTATTTTTTGAATTAAAATTTTCAGATATAATTTACTTACAATAAATTGGACAATCAATATCTAATTCAATGAGTTTATCTTTGTATATCCTTAGATTCAGAACAGTTCCATTTCTAAAAATGTCCCTTTGTGCCCCTTTGAAGTCAATTCAAGTTCAACACTCTTGAAAACAGGCAATCATTTGTCAATTTTTTTGTCATTATAGATTAAATCTGTTCATTCTAGAGTTTCACATGAATAGGTTTATCAAATATAGTTTTAATTCATGCATGTTTTTGGCTGAGTAGGATTCCATTGAAAGAATATTCCATCATATATTTATTCATTCATCTCTTAGAATTTGAAGTGTTTCTACCTTTTGCCTACAAATAAAGCTTCTATAAATATGGATATACAAGTTCTGTATGGAAATATATCTTTATATCTCTGGTGTAAATAGCTTGGAGTGGAATTGTTGAGTCATGTAAAAATAAACTTACATTTAATTTTATCAAAAACTGCTCAGCCATTCTCAAAAGTTATCAATTTATTTTCATGTCAGTGATATAGACAGTTACCATTGCTCCTTGCCAACTTCTGGCATGATGACATTTTAATTTTAGTCTTTCCGATGGGTGTGAACTTTTATTTTTCTTTTTCAAAATAGTTTTGGGTATTTTATATTCTTTGCATTTACACATAAACTTTAGAATTAGATTGCCAACGTGAATAAAAATCCTCTGGGGATTTTTATTGAGTTTGTATGGAATCTCTAGTTGATTTTGTTCATTCTTATGAACAAATGTTAGTGTTTGTTTTTATTTTCATTTTTTCTTTCTAATGGTTTCTGGATCATTGGTAAAATACAATTGATTTATGTAGATTGGCCTTGTATCATGTCACCTTACTAATCTCGCTTATTAGTTCCAATAACTTTAGTGAAAATTTTTACATACATGATTGTCTTCTGTGAATGAAGAATGTTTAATTCTTCCTTTTAAATCTATATTTATTTTATTTTCCTTTCTTATTTTGCTGGCTATAACCTGCAGTAGGTTATTTAATGCAAGTGCTCGGAGCAGTAATCTTTACTTTGTTCAGGAAAAGTGTTTAGTTGATCAATTTATCATAATTAATTTTAATGTTAGCTGTGGTTTTTCTTTAGTTGTCCTTCAAAATTTGAGAATATTTTTATTCCTGGTTTGCTGAGAGAT
>NW_011888987.1:1591074-1604758 GCF_000151845.1 Pteropus vampyrus | reverse complement strand
AATGTTAGTGTTTGTTTTTATTTTCATTTTTTCTTTCTAATGGTTTCTGGATCATTGGTAAAATACAATTGATTTATGTAGATTGGCCTTGTATCATGTCACCTTACTAATCTCGCTTATTAGTTCCAATAACTTTAGTGAAAATTTTTACATACATGATTGTCTTCTGTGAATGAAGAATGTTTAATTCTTCCTTTTAAATCTATATTTATTTTATTTTCCTTTCTTATTTTGCTGGCTATAACCTGCAGTAGGTTATTTAATGCAAGTGCTCGGAGCAGTAATCTTTACTTTGTTCAGGAAAAGTGTTTAGTTGATCAATTTATCATAATTAATTTTAATGTTAGCTGTGGTTTTTCTTTAGTTGTCCTTCAAAATTTGAGAATATTTTTATTCCTGGTTTGCTGAGAGATCATTGTTAATGAGTGCTGCGTATTGTCATTTTTTTATGAATCTCATGAAGTAATCATATGAATTCCTTTTTTTTCGGTGTGAAAAAGGTATTTTTTGATTTTCAAATACGAAGCCTATCATAAATTCCTGGTATCCCATTTGCTCATTATGCATTATCATTTTTATAGATTTCAGACATAATTTTTTTGACGACTTCTTTGAGAATTTGGTTGAGAACTTATGTGTTTTGTCTATGTTCATGATTATTATTGTTTTTGATGGTCTTTTCCTGTAATTTCTTTGTTATCATTTTGATATCAGAGTAATAACTGGCCTCAAAAACTGAATTAGGAAGGGTTTCCTCTACCTCTATTTTCTAAAATAGTTTATGTGAGATTTATATTAGTTATTCCTCAATTTTTTTAAATAAAATTCACCAGTGAACCCATGTTGGTCTAGACATTACATTTTGAAATATTGATTTAATCACAACTTTATCTTCTTTAACAGATGTAAAGCAATTCAGATTTTCTGAAGCTGCATATTTTTCAGTTGATATTTTGTGTCTTTCAAGGATTTTTTTTCATTTCTTATAAGTTGTTAGTAATATTTCCTTTTGTCCTTTAAATTTCTGAAGACTGTAATTATTCTTAATATTGGTAATTTGTGTATAGTTATTCTTTTAATATTATTTTAGCTAAATATTTTTCAATATTATTAATTTTTTTAAGTAACAAATTCTGGATTGCATTATTTTTTTCTGCTTTTATGATTGCTTTTTCTTTCATTGACTCTGCTTGCTCTTTCTTTTACTCATTTGATTTTAATTTGCTTCTTTTCCCCTGGTTTCTTACAGTGAAAGCTAAGAGTTTAATTTGAGATCTCTCCACTTCTCATATAAGCATTTAAAGCCATGAAGTTACCTTTGTACACTGCCTTATCTGAATCCTACAAATATTTATTTGTGATGCTTCATTTTCATTTAATTAAAAATATTTTCTAATTGTCCTTATGATTCTCCTTTTGATCCATGAGCTATTTAAAAGCATGTTATTTATATTTCAAAATTTTTAAGATTTTTTTAGATGTGTTTTATTTGTTTCTAATTTGATTCCATTCTGGTCAGAGAACACTTCTTTATAATGCAATCATCTTATAGAACAATTAAGTATTTGACATATTTTGGTTAATGGACAAGATACACTTGAAAGGATGTGCATTTTGCCATTGTTCAGTGGAGTTATCTTTAAATGTCAATTACTTCAATTTGGTTTATAGTGTTTTTCAAATTTCCTATATCCTTTCTAATTTTCTTTCTATTTATTCTATTGTTTAATGATCAAGTAGTGTTGAAGATGTCAGTCTAATTGTGGATTTGTTTATGTCTTCTTTCAGTTCTGTCAGTTTTTGCCTTATGGATTTTGAAGATTGATTATGAGGTATATGATTATTGTGCGTTTTTATATGGTTGACACCTTAACCATATGCAAGATCTCTTTTACTTTCCTGAAGTCTAAATTGCTAATATTTAAAAAGTCACTCCAGTATTCTTATGAAGCATTTGCATAGAATGTTTTTTATCCTTTTACTTTTAACTTACCTGTGTCTTTATATTTAACGTGTATCTTTGTATATGACATATTGCTTTGCTTTATCCAGTATGACAACTTCTCCTCTTTGATGGGAATATTTATACCATATATGTACATTTAATCAATTATCTTTTTAGTGCCATTTAGTTCTCTCCTATCTGGCTATTTTCTATTCGTCTTGTCTGTTTCATTTTCCCCTTTTTCTGTTTTCCGCTGGATCAAGTATTTTTAGTATTCTATTTTATTTCTTCAATTAGCTTATTGGCTTTATTCTTTTATTTTTGTTTTTGTTGTAGTTGTTCTAAAATGTTAATATTTATCTTTAATTTATCACAGTCTACTTCCAAACAACGTTATACTATTTATATGTGGCATAAGAGTCTTAGGACAGTATACTCTAAATATCCATTTACCCTACTCCTGTCATTTACACTTTTGTTACCATATTTTTATATCTTCATATGTATTATACTTTCAAAATGTGAATTATTTTATAAAAAACATAAAAGTAATCAAACATATTTTTAACTTATGCACATGTTTAAATGTGTGTGTGTGTGTGTGTGTGCATGTGTGTGTGCGCATGCACACGTGCTCTTCCAATAATAAACATCCAAATTTCCATTTGGTAGAATTTTCCTTTAGCCTGAAGAACTTTCTCTACTATGTCTTGGAGCACAGCTTTGTTGGTTATACATTTCTTTCATTTTGTATTTATGATTTTTTTTCATTTTACTTTCATTTTTGATTTTCATATAGAACTTTAGATTCATGGGAGTTTGTGTTGTTGTTCTTTGACACTCTAAAGATGTCAATACATTGCATTTTATTTTGCATTGTTTCTGATGAGAAACCAGCTCTTAGTCTTTTTTTGTTCCTCTTTAAGTATTATGTGTTTTCCTATGGTTTTTAAAAGATTTTTGTTTATACCTTTACTTTTCAGCAACTTGGTTAAGATGTGCCTTTTTATGATTTTCACTATGTCTTTCTTGGGAATCAGTGGGATTTGGAGGGGGTAGTTTTCATCAAATTTGGAAATTGTTGACCATTCTTTATTGTTTTTTTCAGAAAAATTTTAACAGACTTTTTTTTTAGCAGTTTTAGGTTTGCAGAAAAATTGAGGGGGGAGATACATAGATTTCTCATATATAGCCTGTACTCAATCATGCATAGCCTCTCCCATTATCAATATGTGTACAGTTCGATAATATGTTATATGTATACTATATCGTGTGTTCCCCGCTCAAAGTCAAATTTCCTTCTTTCACCAAATATTTGACCCCCGTTTACCTTATCTATCTCTCCCCGTCCCCACTTCCCTCGGGTAACTGCTAAACTGTTGTCCATGTCCATGAGTCTCTGTTTGTCTTTTTTGTTTGTTGCTTTCAGTTTTATATTCCGCATATAAGTGAAATCATGTCTCTCAACTTTTTCTGTCTGACTTATTTTGCTTAGCATGATAATCTCAAGATCCATGTTATCACAAATGGTAGTATTTCATCTTTTCTTATGGCTGAGTAACATTCCATTGTATATATGTACCACATTTCTTTATCCAATTATCTCTCAAAGGATGATTGGCATTTTCCATTCTTATAAGTGTCATTTATATATGTTTAGACAAGCAGATGAATGTGAGTGTAAGGCTGCATTTAACAATTAGAAAAGCAAAAACTGATGTATATATAAGGGGCTTGGGTTTCCTGTTCGAATGAATAGTTTCAAAAGAATAAATTTTACTTAGTATCTTTTAATTATTTGATGTGAAAATGAAATCTGCAATCTGCATAATTTTTTAGTTTGTTCAAATAAGTCAATGATTTAAAGCAAAATAATCAGCTGCCTAAACACACTCTCACACACTCACACACACACACACACACACACACACACACACACACACACATTTTTCTTTTTAAATTATCAGACTTTTTTTCTCCAAGACTCAGCTCAGCTATATGTTAGGTGAAACAGAATGCCAACACCTTTTAAAACATGATATTTTAAGGCAAAAAGTTAAGCTGTGGGAGTTTGGGAAAACTTGCTTTAGAACTATAATTGCTTTCAAAAACATTTCCACAACTTGAATGTCACTAAAGGAATAAAAAATGAGGAGAAAAAGCAGATTATAATCCTGGAAGCGTTTGGGGAAGAACGTTTTTTTATATTTTCATAATATTGTATATATTTTTTTTCTTAGGCTTTGGGATGTTTTTCATTTTGATAGTGGGCTACCATTAGATAAAAACTAGCATTTTCACCATTGGTATGAAAAAAAAATAGAATCCTGTTTAGTGATTGCTTTATTGATTCTACTCCTGTCCTTTAGAATACAATGGAATGGTAGGTAAGTTTGGCCTGTTAAATGCTGTTGTGGTGTCAGGGGATTCTTGACCCAATTTTTCACTAGAATATAATCTCTCATCTGAGTCTGACATTCTACTCTACTCTCCATGGTCAATGTCAAAGGAAGTATCATTATTCGAACAATAGCATCTTCCAGAAGAAAAGACACCATGTTTACTTTTAAGAATGTCAGTCATCGAACATTTAAAAGTGTTTTCTGGAGTTAGCAGAAACATATTTGACTGGACTAAGACCAAAACTCCTTGTCCATGCTGAGGATCACTGACTCAAGACTAGAAGGAACTTCCAGAGGCCAACTAGCCTAGTGTCCTGTCTTTAGATTAAAAAGTAAAGATAAGTCTGCTAGATTTTTAATAGCTCCATGAAACACATACTGTAGTTACTTTATTTCTTGGTGAATCAATAATTTCATTCTGTTTCTTATACTTTTGGTTATTTTCTTGTAATATCCTTTACATAAAAAGATTTGGAGGCAAGGGTACATTAACTGTTTTGATCTCTAATCAGCAAAACTATGTGCACAAATCATTCTTACATAGTTGGTGGTGTTCTACTACAGAAGTCAGCAAACCTTTTCTGTAAAGGGCCAGATGGTCTCTGTTGCAACTGCATAACTCTACATTGTACCATGAAAGCAGTCATAGATAATATAGAAATTAATAGGTATCATTGTGTTCCAATAAATGTTTATTTACAAAAGCTGGCTGAGGGTCACAGCAATAGTTTGCTGACCCCTATTCCACTGTTTTATCAAACCTACTGTTACAAAAGGCAGTCACATGTATACAGGCTTTTACTCCTGTACATTCACATAAGAATGTGCCTTGGGCCCAGAAATTTTCCTTACAAAAAGATAAAGAGCCCTTACAGACTGGGATGGGCATATTACTTTGTTTGGAAAAACCTTCCACCATTCCAGACTTTATGTGTACTTCTCTGTTCTGGTTAAGCATTCTATCGTGTGACACCTGGTCAACCCTACTGTTATATTTGTTCCCAGTGAGGAGGAAATAGAGCCCTTTGTCTATAAGGTAAGATGGTTGTGTGCAGGCCATCTCTCTACTTCGTGGTTAGGGAGTAAGAACTGCTGGCTGTGGGGAACCAATATCCATATAGAGGCTGATTTTGCTCTATCTTCTCTTTATGTGAGAAAAGCATTGTTCCACCCAATGCCTGTGTGAGTTATGTCTTTCCTGGTGATTCCAATACTTGGAAATCATGAAATAGGTTGACATGCTGGGACCACTGCTCCTGATAACAGACATTGTTATGTTACTTGCTATACTCCATGTGGTGGGACACCTTCTCTGGAGGTGGTAACAGGTGTCACTCAACACTTACATTTTTGCTGTTTTACTACTATTTGAAAGATACGATATTTCTATAAAATGCGGGATCAAGTTATGTAATTGCTTTTTAGCTAAACCTAATACTAAACTGTCCTATGGCAAAAGCTAAGATTTGTCAACGTCTATATTAGGCTAATTTAGAGTGCTGTCATTTCTCCTTGAAAATCCTTGCAGATTAGGTCAATATTCAAAAAATCAATTACATGTTAGTTATGGAATAATTTTGGGATATTGACTGTGTTCAGTACAATATTGTATTATTATTGCTTCTATTACAACAAATGTATGTAAAATTAAATGAAGATAAATATACATACGTATCTAAAGTTGTTAAATAACAATGACATTCACAACAGATGATACTTACTGAAATATTTTTTAGAAAGAAACTTATTCTGTTCTACTGCAAATTATATTTTTAAATTCCTGCAATTATGAGAATATTTAAGCCAAAAAAAATTTTTGCATGAAAATATTAGTGAAAACTTTCACATCTATAAATAATAGTTTGGCAAGGAAATGTATAGAATAGTTTAGGTTAGCTATTTTTTCATTTGTTTTCTCTGAGAAATAATGAAGTTAGATTTTATTTACTTATTTTGTTAGTTTCAAATATACAGTGCATAGGTTAGACATTTATACAGTTTCTAAAACAATCCCCCTAACTACTCTTTCTCTCCTCTGGCTCTCCACCTAGCCATTACATTAATGTAATTGCAGTCTCTATATCATGCTCCTCATCCTGGTGACCATCTATCAACTACTAATTTGTACTTCTTTACTCCTTCATCCCATTCTCCCAGCCCTTCGACCCCCTCCCCTTTGGCTGTCACCAGATTGTCCTCTATATTTGTGAGTCTGTTTTTGATTAGTTTGTTCTTTTTGTTTCTTAGATGCCACATTTAAATCATATGGTATTTATCTTTCTCTGTCTGACTTATTTCATTCCGCATAATAACCTCTAGGTCCATTCGTGTCATTGCAAATAGTAGAATTTTATTTTTTTAATGGCTGAATAATATTCCATTGTCTATATGAACCATAACTTTTTTATGCAATCATCCGTAGTTGGGCATTTAGGTTGCTTCCATATCTTGGCTATTGTAAATTCTGCTGCCATGAACCTAGGGGTGCATAGATCTTTACGAATTATTGTTCTGGTTTTCTTTGGATAAATACCCAGAAGTGCAATTGCTAGGTCAAAAAGCATATCCATTTTAAATCATTTGAGAAACCTCTGGACTGTTTTCCATAGTGAAGTTAGATTTTAAAGTAAGCACTATATAATTTAGATATTGCAATTTTAAAATTTTCACTAATATTAAAATATTTTGGTAAGTTTTCACATGATTATTTTAATGTAGATTTTCTATCTGAATTAACCTTTGAATTGATGGATGATTTTGAAAAAATAAAATAAAATATTTATTTGTAATATTGAATAATAAAGGAAATATTTTGTAAATATGTTTAGAAATGCAACTAGATATAATTTAAAATAATCACTTATGCAATTTTTTATTTTATTTAAGGTCTTCTGCCTGAAATTGCATTAAGCTTTTCTTCATCTCATGACATATAGAAGTGAGCACAATTCTGACAATATCTGTATTTTTATCTGCTTAATGAAAAATAGCCAGTTAAATGTCTTTTTACTGAATCAAACAATGATAATGAGTTATTTTTGAAACATAATAAAATTTTTAGTTGAATGAGGATTGAATTCACTGTATATGGTTCCCTATCACAATTCTGGGGAAATATTAATAAGTCAGATAGTTAAAACTTTTGTGGGTAAGGTGAAGTAGAAGATCTGGAGCATAAAAAATTAAGGATATATTGCCATTACAGTCTCTATAAAGATTGTTACTTCCCATAGAAACTGTATGAGACTGGGGTAAAAGCAGAGACCGAAATCAAGTTTCTATTTTAGCTTTGGTGCCCTCTATCATATTTTTTACAATTATATTCTTTATTTCTGTATAGTCTACTCATAGCTTACCAACCCCACATGTACAATAAGACCATCTGAATAGTAATGTCCACATCAACAAATCTATTGGAACAGTTTGACTGGAGAATAGTCAAATCAGTCTCCAAACCAGACACCAATCAAAAATATTATGAATCAAAATAAAAGTTGTCAAATATTTTTTAAATGTAAAACTTATATTTGACTTATGATTCTTATTTGATTATCTTGTTTTTCTTTTCTTTTAAAATCAACTTTAAATAGGTATACTTTAAATACAATGATATTCACTAGTTGTAAATGTACAGTTCAATCTGTGAGTATTGGTTAACCACCACTAAAATTGTGACAAAAAATATTTCCATCATCCTAAAATTCTCCCTACATTTCTTTACAGTCAATCCTCTGTCCAATGTCTACCCCTGGGCATCATTGATCTGTTTTCTTCACTCTTGCTTTGCATTTTCTAATATTTAATATAAATGGAATCATACAATATGTAGTCTGTTGTTTCTGGCTCTGTAATATAGCATATTTCTTTTGAGATTTATCTATATTGTTAACAAATGTTATAAAAACTACAATATATTATCATTTTTGCTTTTAATAGTTTTTTTTATTTTTTAACAAAATTATAAAATAAAAATGAGATTTTTTTTTTTTTTAGTAACGTATTTACCATTTTCGGTGCTCTTCATTTTTCTGTAAATTAAAATTTCCTTTTGGTACCATATTCTTCTTCTCCAAAGAATTGTCATAACTTTCTTATAGTGCACATGTGCATGTGATAAAATCAGTTTGTCGTCCTGCAAAGATTTTATTTTTCTTTTTTTGAATGATAATTTTTACTGGTCTATGAATTCTTGATTAACACTTGTTTTGTTTTTTCATTGAATTTTTAAAGAAATTCCTTTATTGTCTTCTATATTGCATAGTTTCTGGCAAAAAGTCTGCAGTAATTTTTATTATTTTCCTCTAAAAGTAGGTGTCCTTTTTTCTCTGTTTGGTTTTAATATTTTATTACCTTATAATTGGTTTTTAGCAATTTGATTATAATGTGTTTTGTAATGGTTTTATTCATAATTATTATGCTTTATTTGTTGAGTTTTTGGATCTGTGTAGTTATTGTTTTCATCAAATTTGAAAAAAAAATAATTATTATCACTTAAAATATCTTTGTACCTTTATTGTTCCACCTTCGGGAACTTAAAATACAAGTTTGAACCATGCTTAATTTTTTTACTACAGAAGATTAATGCTCTGCTCATTTTTTACCATTAACTTTTGTCTTTCATTTTTGATAGTTTGCATTGCTATGTCTGAAAATTTATCTTCTTTTTTGTAGCATCTCATATTATTAAAGAATCCAGTGTTTTTCATTTCAAATATTGTACACTTTTTATCTAAAGATGTTCTATTTTTGTCTTTCATATATTTCATACACTTTTTACATATTTAATTTATCTCTTCATTGTACTCATTTTCCTCTGCCTGGTTGAACAAATGAGTCATTCTTAGATAGCTCATTTAATGTCTTTTTTGCTATTTCCACTATCTTTCTCATTTCTGCACTAGTTTTTATTAAGTTTTTACCTGGTTTTGATTGATTTTTCTTGTTTCTTTGTATGCGTAGTAATTTGTGGGGTTTTTTTTTGTTGTTGAACATTGTGAACTTTACCTTGTTACATTCCCTTAAATAGAACTGGATTTTGTTCTGGCATGGAATTACATTTCTTAAAATCAGATGAATGCTTTCAAGGCTTGCTTTTAAATTTCATTAAGGCAAGTCTAAAGCCTACTACAAAAGTGATAGCCTCTTGAGGATTTTGTCTGATACTCCATATTTTATAATGTCTTTACAATCAAGCTGTTAGGAATATGAACTATTCCCATTACTGTGGCAGCCCCTGGGATTTTTCTGCAAGCTTCTTTTCATTGGTTATTTCCTGAGCTTCAGATAGTTTCTCTCACACATATGCATTTCAGCATGAAGCCAAAAACTAGAGAGTATCCCTATGGATAATTCAGATCTCTATGTGTATCTACCTCTTCTGCCATTTTTGTCTCTCTACAGTAATTTATTCACATTGCTACCAGGGTGATCTTAAGAAAATGTAAATCAGATTGTGTTACTGACTGCATTCTAAACCTTTAAATTATTTTCCTTATACTTAGAATAAATGGTTCTTATTCTGGCTTATTCTGGGATCCTTTATACTTCAACCTTTATAGCTATGTAGTCTACCCACTTCCTTATCATACTGTTTTTTTTTCCTTATTCTATTGTTCTAACCATAGAGATAAACTCGTTCATTGAATAAAACAAGATAACTTCTATCTCAGGGCCTTTGCACTTGCTATTTCCTCAGTTTTATATGTTCTTTCTTCAAATAATCACAGACTATTCCTGCATTTCATCAGACATATGCCAAGTGTCACATACTTAGAGAGGTTATTTCTGAGAACACTATCTGATATACAACTACCATTGGAATCCATTAATCTGATTCCAATTATCCTGCTTTAGTTTCTTCTTTATAGCATGGCTTACTGTATGACATTATATTAGGTATTTATTCTTTTATTTTTTATACTTTTTCACTATAATATATGTTTAATAAGAATGAAATTCTCATTTTCACAGCCTGGCACATATTACAGAATTTAAAAAATTATTTTAATGAATGATCAATAATTACATAATGAGCTTAAAAACAAATTATTCCTGAATATTCAAAATTAAATAGCATTATAAGAAAATAGAATACAGCAACACAGAAATTTTCCTTCAGTCTCCATAGATGATGAATTCCCCAGACACAAAGTTTAATGGAAGCTTCTCTTTATTTGGTTTTCAGAATACCAATTTGAGTTTATGTCTGGTTGGGACAAATATTATTTTCACACTATTAGTGCCTTCAGCATATTTGTATATATCTTTGAGAATTTAAATGAAATAACAGTAAAACATCGGTGTTTGCACTTTTGAAATTGTAGTACCTTAAAAAATATTTTGTAAGTCATAGTATATTTTAAAAGTCATAGTACATTATTCACTAGAAGATCATTTAACTCAGGTGTGTTTTCTTTCTTCTTCCTTCCTTCTTTCCTGTCTCCCTTTCTTCTTCTTTCCCTCTCTCACTCTCTCCTTCCCTCCCTCCCCCTCTACTTTTCTTCCTTTCTTCACAATAGACCTTTTGAAATCTTCAAGATATTTGGAGATAATTAGCTTGAAAAAAATTAATGTTAATATTCATAATCTAGATCACAATTCAGAAGTTTTCCAGTGAGACATAGTGGACAATGCTACTTACATCCCCACCCCTCAGTTAATGAAGGGAGCTGTTCTCTAAATATTCACTTTACTTTCATTTGAGAGCTTTAAATATTCTTTCCAAACACATAAATGCATGTTTGTAGTATATTTCTGAAAACCTAGTCTGTGAAATTTTCATTAGATAAAATTCCTGAAAGATTCTCAACCTATTCTGAGGTCTTCTGAAACAAATCTTAAGATGTTTGGCCTCTTAAAAATGATCAAAGTAGCAGCAAGCACTGGCTTAAATATAGAAGTCAATAATATTTTGAATTTTAGATAGAAATATAGACAGAATGCCAAGCAAAAATATTCCTTATTTTTACTGTTGCTTCAATATTCCAGATGTTGGCTATATCTTCCTGCTTCTGGAGATCTGGAAATATTGTCCCATGTTCCATTTCTAAAGATATGATAGTTCATATTCCTCTCAACAATTTTTGTGTTACTCATATATTCTTTCCAATGCTTTTCTCTGGCCACATGTTTCTGCTTCCAAGGATGCTGTCTGGTTTTCACCTTGGAGCAAACATAAAACTATGCAGCTCGGCCTTTTTCTCCATTTTTCTTATGAGAAATTCAATGGCAGACAGTATTTCATGGTCCTAGTAAGTTTATTGAAGTTTTAAGATCTTACAGAGAGTCATTATACTGAAAACATTGTCTTCCAAATCCATATTCCTGTCAAACGAGCCTTCTCATACAGCAGTCTTTGGGGAAGTAGCCCAGTTTATATAAAACATCCTCTATAGACTGACCAAGTACACCCTAAATTCAATAAATAGTTTATTCTTAATGTCATGTATAACTGGAGACTTTCATCACTTGTATATATAATAATTTTCCTGGAAGAATGAGTAAGAGATAAAAATAATGCTAACTTTTTGCTTACTTCAGAAGATGCTCCACAAGCACACTCTTTCTTCCTGATCACCATCATTCTCCAACCTTTTACTCTACTTGTAAATGGCCACAGACTTCTCTTGGCTGTGTCTATTTATAATTTGACTAATTTGTTTAATAAGTTTATTTATTGGCCAGTTCAGTCAAAATCAGTCCTACATGCCCTTTTCTGTGTAGTCACTTTCTATGAGAGGCCTGATAGTTTACTTCATTGTAAATAAAAGGTACTCAGAGTACCATTTGTGCATTCAATTCTTTCTTGTTCAATGTTAGTCATTTAGTAATTAAAGATAAGGAGATATAGTGTGTATATTGAAACAATAAGTTCACTCTTCCTGGAGTGCTCTTTACTCCTGCTATGCACCTGGAAAAAAAGATGTTTGTTCTTTACTATTCAGTTATTGTGTAAATACTTCTATAAATAGTTCTATGTCACCCTGAAGTAGAATTGGCTCTATTGTTATTTTGCACATTTGTTTGTTTAAAATCTCTTGTTATCAAAGAAATGGTTAGCCCCTTAGAATCATGATTATATCTTTGATCATAAAGACTTATAATCTTGTAAAATATTCTCAGTAAATATCCATGGAATGATTGAATAACGTCATTATTTAATATGTGTCAGATTAATTGAGCGGGATGTATAAAGAAGAGAATGAATATAGGACATAATAATTTTTAAAAGTTTCATTAGAAAAGAGACTCTAGAATCGAACATTGAAGGGTGAGTATATTTAGAAGAAAAAAAATGCCAGGGAATTCTGGGAAAAGAAATATGAATGAATACTAAGATAAAAATTGTAATATGTGGAAAACTAAGGTGACTGACTTGATTTGGTGGAAAGTACATCTTAGAAAATGTCAATAAACAGATTTGGATATGTTAGATGAACTAGATTATCCAAAGCCATAAATTAATAGCAAAATGTCTAGACTTAACATAGGAAGCAATAGAGAACTATCAACACTGTATTTTAATTTTCGCATCTTTGTCCTTTTCTCAACCAGGAAAAGAATTGCCTTGAAAAATCTAACCCTTTTTGGGGAGAGGCTATAACTAGTAGCTAGGAATGGCTATAACCACCAGATGATAAAAAATTGGGTACACTGAAAATGGTCTTACAATGTGATAATTAAAGTGTGCTCACTAGTACTTTTATTGTGGTTTGACTCTGAATGCTGGGCCTCTGAATCTGCATGCCTGCCTTCCTGAACTGACAGCATTATCTGCCTCTTCCACTTTGTCTATACTGACTCAGAGCCCAGAAAAAAGTGGGTACTTGTTATCAAGTAGGAAAACTATAAGAATACTCCAAAGGAGAGAGAGAAAGCTTAAGCTACAGTTCTGTTAGTGGGAAGAAAGAAGAACTAGATAAAAGAAACAATTCAATGGAAGAACTGACCAGATTTAATGATATTACTTATAACAGTGTGGTGCTAAGAAAAATTATGGTATAATTGATAGAGGTAGTAGAGCGAGAACTGATTTGGGTAGGAAAGATAGGCCATGAATAGGATTTTATACATGTTCAGTTTAAGGTGGTGGCATATCATCCAAGAAGAGTCAAGAATGATACAGTAAACTAGAAAAATTTTTCTGGAGAGAAAACAAGTTCGGGAGAGAGAATTATAGTTCAGGAGAAAGGACAGATAGTTTTGTAAAAGTGATCATTAAGGCGATGAGAGTAGATGAGCTCTGTTTGAGAAAATGTAGATGGAAGAAAACAGAGAACCCATTTTGGTACTTTATAATCAAACAATTGGTTCTAAATAGGAGTAAACTGATTCCATG
>NW_011888987.1:1577897-1589627 GCF_000151845.1 Pteropus vampyrus | reverse complement strand
CTGAAAGGCATGGGAATTATCAAGTAGATGACCTCTAGACTTATGCTTTTTACCACTGAAGAACTAAATTAGAGTGTTAAGAGGACAAATGACACAGGTAATCTAAGTGAGGCCCTTTTTTCACTATGAAGGCATGTCAGGTACAAAGTTGCTGAAAGGTTGAAGAATAATACAATGGGAAGATGTTAATTTTAATCCATTTAAAATACTTTAATGGCTTCAATTTTTATCAATAAAGATTTTACTAATAAAACTTCTGAGGTTGATAAAATATTATAAAATATACAATATATATTTAGAGTTTATATAACATCTACAAAACAATAATACAATAAATTCTTTGTGTAACTACCATGTGGTTTTAAAAAGTGAAACAAGGACTTCCAGTTTCCATTTTGGAAGCTTTTATTCCAAGTAAAAAGCCAAAGTAAAAAATCAGCAACTCTTCTCTTCTTAGATCCATAAGAGAATTGAGATCACAGAGCAAACCATGACCTACAAAATTAGAGACAGACAGGTAGATAAAGAGAATCACTACTTACCAAAGCAGAAATTCACAAGCTGAAAACTCTGTGATAACCAGTGTGGAGGTAGAAATCAGTGTACAGCTAGAACTGTAACAAATTGCTGGAGCTTCACAGAGTTAAAAACTTTAGAGGGACCCCATCATAAAGGGATCCACATCCTTTTGTGAGTTTCACATCCAGGATCTCAACCACGTTTTATGTTAAATATTGGAGAAAAAAATTCATACTTTCAGCAAGGGAGGGGAAAAGGAACCATCTTGAAATATGCCAGAGCACTCAGTTCTTAAAAAAGTCTGCCCTCAGGAGAAACCATTTAACCAAAGCCTAACCAACTGGGATTTTATCAGAGCCTAAGTGACTTGGGATAAGGAATATGTTTATGAAGGGAAAGGAAATACACAACTACAGCTACTCTAGCTATACTTTTCTACACAAAGGGGAGAGGGAAATCTGAGAAACACTTGTTTAGTTCATGTACAAAGGCACAGACTCACTAAAAGTCCCAGAATAGCTGACATAGTGTTGAAGAAGAATAAATTTGAAGGGTTGACACTATCAGACTTTAAGATTTACTACAAAGCTATAGTAATCAAGACAGTACGGTATTGGCAAAAGAATAGACAAATAGATCAGTTGAACAGAATAGAGAGCCCAAAATAGACCGACATAAATATAGTCAACTGATCTTTGACAAAGGAGCAAAGGCAATACAATGAAGTAAAGATAGTCTCTTTAGTAAATGAGGCTAGAATAAGTGGACATCCCACACATAGAGAAAAAGATAAATCTAGACACAGACATTACACACTTCACAAAATTAACTCAGAATGGATTATAGACCTGTGTAAAACTCAAAACTATCAAACTCTAGAAGATAACATAGGAAAAAAACCTAGATGACCTTGGGTTTGGTGATGACTTTTTAGACACAAAACTAAAAGCACATTCCATGAAAGAAATAATTGAAATGTTGGACTTCATTAAAATGAAAAACTACTGCTATGCAAAACACAATGTGAAGAGAGTGAAAAGACAAGCCACAGACTGGGAGTAAATATTTGCAAAAGACACATCTGATAAATAACTACTACACAAAATATGTAAAGCACTCTTAAAATGCAACAACGAGAAAACAAACAATCCAGTTTAAAAACGAGCAAATGACCTCAACAGAGTCCTCACCAGGGAAAACATAGAAATGGCAAATAAGCATATGAAAAGATGGATTGTATCATATGTCATCAGGAAAATGCAAGTAAAACAATAAGATACCACTACACATCTATTACAATGCCTCAAATCCAGAACACTATGCCAAATGCTGGAGGAACACTTCATTCACTTCTGGTGGGAATGCAAAAGGCACAGCCACTTTAAGAGACACCAGACAGTTTCTTATAAAACCAAACATACCCTTGCTATATAATCCAGCAGTCAGCTCCTTGATATTTACCCAAAGAAGTTGAAAACATGTCTACACAAAAAACCTTCACATGGATGTTTATAGCAGCTTTATTCTTAATTGCCGAAATTTGGTAGTACCCAAGATGTTCTTTAGTAGGTGATGGATAAACTGTGTTACATCCAAATCATGATTATTATTTAGTGCTAAAAAGAAATAAGCTATCAAGCTATGAAAAGACATGGAGTATTATTAAATGCATATTACTAATGATAAGAAATCAATATGAAAAGGCTACATACTATGTGGTTCCAACTATATAACATTCTGAAAATGAAAATCTATGGAGACAGTAAAAAGATCAGTGGTTGACAAGTGTTGTCATGAAGGGAAGGATGATTGGTAGAACATAGAAATTTTAATGCAATGAAACTACTCTATATGATACTATTATAATGGTAGATACATATCGTTATATATCTGTACAAGACCATAGAATGTAAAACACCAAGAGTGAACCTTAATATAAACTATGGATTTATGTGGTGTGTCAATGCAGTCATCAGTTGTAATAAATACTCCTCTATTTGGGGGTATGGTGATAATGGGGTAGGTTATCACTATATGTGTGGAGACAGATAATTGCGAAATCTCTGTAGTTTCCTCTCAATTTTGCTGTGAACCTAAAATTGATCTAAAACAAGCAAATTAAAGTCTTAAAAAAAATGACCAGAACCTTAGAACCCCACTTTTAGCTCTTCCCAGATCATATCGCCTTTCTCTCTCACCACAGAAGTAATTACTAGCTTAAATTTTGTTAGTATTTTTCCCTTACTTCTTAATTTTTGCAACCAATGTATATACCGTAAATAATGTTTTTGTTTGCCAAGCTTTAAACTTTATGTAAGTAGAATCATTGTGTAAGAATACTTTTGTAATAAGTGTAATTTAAAATTATCTTTTTGAGATAAATTTTTTTGTTTTATATACTTGTAAAGTATTCTTTTATACCTGAATTTTATTTATTAATGTATTAAAGTATTTATTCATTATACTCTTGGACATTTGGGTGTTTCTAGTTTTTAGATATTATAAAAACTGCTGTCACAACCATACTTGTACATATATTCTAGTAAGCAGGATCATAGTTTTCTCTAGAGTATATGCCTAGACATGAAAATGCTGAATTTTAGAGTATGTATATGGTAGATTAGTTAAGGTCAAATTATCTTTTAAAGTGATCATAATTTATATTTCAGTTAACAATAGATGAAAATTTCTTGTTTCACATCCTCACTATCACTGGTACTGAGAGACATTTGAATAATTTGCCAATCTGGTGGAAGTGAAATGGTCTCTCATTGTGGTTTTTATTTGTATTTTCCTGATTGCTAATGTTATCATGTATTTGTAGAGTATTTATTTAATGTTTTATCAACACTAATGGTCCTTTGCTCATTTTCCTATTACTTAACTTTTTTTACTGATGTGTAGTTCTTAACATATGGTGGATATTCTTATTGGATGTACGTTTTCTAGTATTTTTTTTTTCTTTTTACCTCTTTCTGATGTCTTTTGTTGAATAGCATCCTTCACCTTATTGTATTCTTTGCTTCCCTCCAAAATTGCTCACAGTTTTTTTATTTGTTTTAGAAAAATATGTGATGTTCATATGTTAACTATGTAAGCATTATTTTCTGTATTGGCCATGTTTTAATATCAAGGTCACTTTACTTCTGAGAATGAGTTGGGAATTGGTCCTTCTATTTGTTTTTTGTTTTTTTTTGTTTTTGTTTTTTTTTTTTTATGGAAGAGTTATTAGATGACTAAAGTTAACTATTCTTTGGACGTTTGGTTGAACTTCAATCAACATATGTATGGACTTGCCTCTCAAAATTGGTAGGAGTGCAAAATGGAATGATCCTATCGAAAGAGACTTTGAAGTATCTGACAAATCTATACTACATATGTATTGACACTTTGAGTCAGTAATCCCCCTACTAGGAATTTATTCTTAACATATGCTTCTATAAATCACAATGTTATTTCCACAAGATTATGTGTATACCAAAATATTGGAAACAATATAAATTCCCTACAGGAGACTTATTGGATAAACTATGCTACATAGTTTATCCCATCTGTGTTGCTTTGTGATCATAATCCATTGTTTCTAACTGTTACATGATGCTCCACCATTTTATCTATTCCCACTTTCAATGATAGATATCCAGATTATATTCAATTCCCCAACACCACTAATAATGCTATAACTAGCCATGGTGTTAAAATAATTACAACTCGTACATCACAGTCCTTGTTCAATCAGAACAGTCACCAATCTTAGCACTGGGGCAGGTTTCTAGAAACCCTTGCTGGCTAGGTTGACAAAATAAAGTAAATATATTCCAATATTTTAACAATTAGTGTACCATACTGATTCATGATAGCTAATATGTATCTTTACAATGAAGACCAAACATCCTTGTATACATTCTCCATGTGAGAATTTTTTTAAAACCTGGAGTAGAATCCTGTGTCAGTGTTTATGGTATGCTCTCTGGAATTTTTGCACTAGTTGACACCTCCACTGGTGATGGATTGTGTTATGTCCTCACATTTCTTTCGGTACTTATGAATTTAGAATGAGTCATGTTATTTCCTGGTTTTAGTTTACATGTCTCTGATTTCTAATAATCTTGAGCATCCTTTAGGTTACATCTTCTGTAAATTGTTACTTTATTCATTTCTTACTAAATGTTTTGTCTTGTTGTCAGGGATTCTTTATAATTTAGAAGTTAATGCTTTGTTGTTTTTTTATATTGCAAATATCTTTTCTATCATCCTTTTACTATGTTCTTTCCTTTACTATACCCTTCACTGTCCTTCAGAGAAATCTTTAATTTTTATAAATTCAAATAAATTATTTTTAACATTATTTATAGATTTTAAGCTTTATTTACTTTTTCCATATATTTAGGATACAAAGTAGTTGCTTAGATTTTCTTCTAGGTCTTGAGAAATATAGTATGAAAGTGTTTTATTCTACTTTACAAAAATATCTACACTAAAACACAGTGACAACTCACAAAATGTTTAAAAAATTCTTGGCTTAGCTAATGGTCATAATTTGCTTCCAACATTTTACTATAAAAATTTTAAAATATACAAAGTGAAAAATATTACGATGAATATCCATATTCTCATAGCTCATGTTCCATAATTGTAAACAATTTTTGTCATATTTGTTTTAATTATATCTACATTTTCACTACTGAGTAGTGAAAATCAAAGATTTCTTAGAATCTCTTTTTCTCATTAGAATATATCCTGATAAGGATATAGAGTTAGAGCCTTTTGTTTAGATGAAACATTAAAGAATCATTTTTTCCTCTTTGTAATCATGTTGTTAATTTGATATAAAATTAAGTTTATTGGTCACAGCTTGTTTTCGATTTTTTGGTTTGTGAATTGTTTAAAAATCAAAACAACGTAAAACAATATATTATTAGAGTCTACTGTCATCACTATCCTCTTCATTTTGTCAGTTCCCTTCCCCATAAGTGACTATTTTTATCACTTTCTGGTTTATAATTCAATTGTTTGTGACAAAAAAAGTGAATGTTTATATATATTTCTATTTCCATTTTATTTAACTGAAAAGAGTCATAGAATATTCATTGCTCTATACTTTGGTTTTTCCTTCAACAACAATACCTGATGATGTCACTCCATATCAGTACATAGAAAACTTTTTCATTCTTTTAAATGGTCACATTGTGCTCTTGGACCATTGTTTATTTAATCAAACAACTATTCATGAACATTTGTATTATTTCAAATTTTGTTTTATATTTGTAAATGTATGTAATCAGGGCAGATTTTTTAGGGGTGGAATTTCATGATCTAAGGACACATAACTATTTAAGACATTGCAAACTCCATAGGATTTGTAACCATTTACACTCTGACCAGTAACATATAACAGTTCTGATTCTCTGCAGCCTCATGATCGAGCTTTTGAAGTTTTGCCAATCTGATAGGTGAGAAATTATATCTCATTGTAGTTTTAATTGCTGTTTCTCTATTACAAATGGGGGTGATTACCTTTTCATATATTTAACAGTCCATATCTTTTAGGAAACACCTTTTCCATTCTGAGCCTATGATGGTAGAAAAAGACCTCATTAGATCAAAGGAATCTATGTATCTTATTCCATTTGCTATAATGATTAATTCAGAGATGGTCACTTGGTAAGTTTGGAGACAATAAAGCCGGGTCTAAAACAGAATTGTACTTATAGACAGCAGCGTTGATTCATATGTAATTTATATTCTTTGTCACATGAAAAGAAAATTATTATTTTTCCTTTTTATATTGTCAAAAAATTTTATACAGCATGCAAGTTACTATTAATTATTGCATGCCTTAGTAAATTTGAACTGAATAGAAATCAAGCAACTATGTAAGATGTAAAGATTGACCAGGGCAAAGAGATAAATTATTTTGTGTGTGCTTTTTTTGTTTATATTTTTTATTGTAAATAATGATCTCAGATTCATTTAGAATACTATACTTTTTTCATAGGTATATAATTATAAAACTAATGACGACTACGTTTGGTTGAACTTCAATCAACATATGTATGGACTTGCCTCTCAAAATTGGTAGGAGTGCAAAATGGAATGATCCTATCGAAAGAGACTTTGAAGTATCTGACAAATCTATACTACATATGTATTGACACTTTGAGTCAGTAATCCCCCTACTAGGAATTTATTCTTAACATATGCTTCTATAAATCACAATGTTATTTCCACAAGATTATGTGTATACCAAAATATTGGAAACAATATAAATTCCCTACAGGAGACTTATTGGATAAACTATGCTACATAGTTTATCCCATCTGTGTTGCTTTGTGATCATAATCCATTGTTTCTAACTGTTACATGATGCTCCACCATTTTATCTATTCCCACTTTCAATGATAGATATCCAGATTATATTCAATTCCCCAACACCACTAATAATGCTATAACTAGCCATGGTGTTAAAATAATTACAACTCGTACATCACAGTCCTTGTTCAATCAGAACAGTCACCAATCTTAGCACTGGGGCAGGTTTCTAGAAACCCTTGCTGGCTAGGTTGACAAAATAAAGTGAATATATTCCAATATTTTAACAATTAGTGTACCATACTGATGCATGATAGCTAATATGTATCTTTACAATGAAGACCAAACATCCTTGTATACATTCTCCATGTGAGAATTTTTTTAAAACCTGGAGTAGAATCCTGTGTCAGTGTTTATGGTATGCTCTCTGGAATTTTTGCACTAGTTGACACCTCCACTGGTGATGGATTGTGTTATGTCCTCACATTTCTTTCGGTACTTATGAATTTAGAATGAGTCATGTTATTTCCTGGTTTTAGTTTACATGTCTCTGATTTCTAATAATCTTGAGCATCCTTTAGGTTACATCTTCTGTAAATTGTTACTTTATTCATTTCTTACTAAATGTTTTGTCTTGTTGTCAGGGATTCTTTATAATTTAGAAGTTAATGCTTTGTTGTTTTTTTATATTGCAAATATCTTTTCTATCATCCTTTTACTATGTTCTTTCCTTTACTATACCCTTCACTGTCCTTCAGAGAAATCTTTAATTTTTATAAATTCAAATAAATTATTTTTAACATTATTTATAGATTTTAAGCTTTATTTACTTTTTCCATATATTTAGGATACAAAGTAGTTGCTTAGATTTTCTTCTAGGTCTTGAGAAATATAGTATGAAAGTGTTTTATTCTACTTTACAAAAATATCTACACTAAAACACAGTGACAACTCACAAAATGTTTAAAAAATTCTTGGCTTAGCTAATGGTCATAATTTGCTTCCAACATTTTACTATAAAAATTTTAAAATATACAAAGTGAAAAATATTACGATGAATATCCATATTCTCATAGCTCATGTTCCATAATTGTAAACAATTTTTGTCATATTTGTTTTAATTATATCTACATTTTCACTACTGAGTAGTGAAAATCAAAGATTTCTTAGAATCTCTTTTTCTCATTAGAATATATCCTGATAAGGATATAGAGTTAGAGCCTTTTGTTTAGATGAAACATTAAAGAATCATTTTTTCCTCTTTGTAATCATGTTGTTAATTTGATATAAAATTAAGTTTATTGGTCACAGCTTGTTTTCGATTTTTTGGTTTGTGAATTGTTTAAAAATCAAAACAACGTAAAACAATATATTATTAGAGTCTACTGTCATCACTATCCTCTTCATTTTGTCAGTTCCCTTCCCCATAAGTGACTATTTTTATCACTTTCTGGTTTATAATTCAATTGTTTGTGACAAAAAAAGTGAATGTTTATATATATTTCTATTTCCATTTTATTTAACTGAAAAGAGTCATAGAATATTCATTGCTCTATACTTTGGTTTTTCCTTCAACAACAATACCTGATGATGTCACTCCATATCAGTACATAGAAAACTTTTTCATTCTTTTAAATGGTCACATTGTGCTCTTGGACCATTGTTTATTTAATCAAACAACTATTCATGAACATTTGTATTATTTCAAATTTTGTTTTATATTTGTAAATGTATGTAATCAGGGCAGATTTTTTAGGGGTGGAATTTCATGATATAAGGACACATAACTATTTAAGACATTGCAAACTCCATAGGATTTGTAACCATTTACACTCTGACCAGTAACATATAACAGTTCTGATTCTCTGCAGCCTCATGATCGAGCTTTTGAAGTTTTGCCAATCTGATAGGTGAGAAATTATATCTCATTGTAGTTTTAATTTCTGTTTCTCTATTACAAATGGGGGCGATTACCTTTTCATATATTTAACAGTCCATATCTTTTAGGAAACACCTTTTCCATTCTGAGCCTATGATGGTAGAAAAAGACCTCATTAGATCAAAGGAATCTATGTATCTTATTCCATTTGCTATAATGATTAATTCAGAGATGGTCACTTGGTAAGTTTGGAGACAATAAAGCCGGGTCTAAAACAGAATTGTACTTACAGACAGCAGCGTTGATTCATATGTAATTTATATTCTTTGTCACATGAAAAGAAAATTATTATTTTTCCTTTTTATATTGTCAAAAAATTTTATACAGCATGCAAGTTACTATTAATTATTGCATGCCTTAGTAAATTTGAACTGAATAGAAATCAAGCAACTATGTAAGATGTAAAGATTGACCAGGGCAAAGAGATAAATTATTTTGTGTGTGCTTTTTTTGTTTATATTTTTTATTGTAAATAATGATCTCAGATTCATTTAGAATACTATACTTTTTTCATAGGTATATAATTATAAAACTAATGACGACTTCAGTTGAATTTCTCCTGTGATAACTAAAATAAAATATCCAGATATGGTTTAATTCACCCTTCAGTGATAATCACTTTAAGAATATTAATATTTACTTAAAACAAATAAAAATGTATTGTTTTAAAAAGCAAAATTTACCAAGTTCTTCATATATTTGTTGTGGATATTCACTTCTGTAGATCATTGTACTTTACATTTATTTATCTGTCATATATAAATGAAAAAATGTACAAAAAGTTTGATTTAAAATAGATTACACATTATGGAAAAACCTTGCATTCAGCAAAATTGTACTTATAAAAAAAAAGGGTAGGAGTGAGCCATTCAAAATCCAGGCAACTCTGTTTCCAGATTGCTACCAAACACAATAAGATGCTAATACAAATTAAAGAATATATTAATTTCCAATACGCTACAGAAATAACATAACAACAAGGTCTTTTTTGCTGGCAGTTCCATTTACCTTACTTTGTATTTACCTAATGTTATCTGTGGTATAAAATATTATTGTGGCCCCCCAAATCACACATGAACTAATGAGATTTATTCTTGATACTAGTATTATTTTCCTATTTATTGATCTACCCTGGAGCTAGTTTGTGTTACAGAAACACATATTACATGAGAATACAATTGTTTAATACTCTGTCTGGAACAAAATAATTACTCAACATTTTAAGCTTCTATTATCATCATATTATCATCAGTAGGAACATGTACTGTTTTGATAGTTTATTGCTCACTAAAGTATAAATTGCATATATCTGAGATTTTCAAAATGGTCAATTAAAAGTAATATAATAAAAAAGACATTAAAATATGCATATTATGATTAAACATTTAGGAATCTGGAAAGGGTCTAGTTTAATAAAGAAAACTTTTTTTCTTTATCTTTTTTAAATGTATTTTTTATTTTTCAATTATAGTTGGCATACAATATTACATACTATTTTCAGGTGTACAACACAGTGATTAGACATTCATATAATTTATGAAGTAATCACCCTGATACATACAGTACTCGTCTTACACCATACATAGTTAGTACAATATTCTTGATTACATTCCTTATGCTATAATTTACATCCCCGTAACTATTTTGTGACTATCAATCCCTTCCTCTTTTCACTGACACTCCCTCAAATCCCCTCCCATCTGGCAAACATCAAAATGTTCTCTGTATCTATGAGTTTGTTACTGTTTTATTTGTTTATTTATTTTATTCCTTAGATATCATATGTAATTGAAATGATATGACATTTGTCTTTTTCTGTTTGACTTATTTCACTGAATACAGCACCATCTAGGTTCATCTGTGCTATTGCAGATGGCAAGATTTCATTATTTTTTTTATGGCTGATATATATATATATATCATATCTTGGTTGCCTCCATATCTTGGCTATTATAAATAATGCTGCAATGAACATATGGATTTACATGTTCCTTCAAGGTAGTGTTTTGGGTTTCTTCAGAAAAATACCTAGACATGAGATTACTGAGTCTTTCTTTGTCTCTTATTATAGCCTTTGTTTTAAAATCTATTTTGTCTGACATCTACGTCATCTGTTTTTATTGCTTCCCCCCCACCTTTTCATGAAATATCTTCTTCCACCCCTTTACTTTCAGTCTATGTATGTCTTTTGATCTGAAGTGAGTCTCTTGTAAGCAGCATATGTAAAGGTTTTATTTTAGCTATTTAGTCATCCTATGTTTTTTTATTGGAACATTTAATCAATTTACATTTAAAGTAATTGATGATAGATATGTAGTTATTGCCATTATATTATTCATATTATTGATCTTTTAATTTTTTTCTTTTTGAAAAAATTCTTCTAATGTTTCTTTTAATAGTGGTTTGGTGATGGTGAACTCTTACCTTTTTCTTGTTTGGGAAGCTTTTTACCTGTTCTTTGACTCTAAAGGAAAGCTTTGTTTCGTAAAATAATCTTGGTTGTAGGACCTTAATTTTCTATCACTTTGAATATTTCAGACCAATCCCTTTTGGCCTGAAAAGTTTCTGTTGAGAAGTCAGCAGACGTTTTTAGGGGATTTCCCCTCTAGGTAACTAACTGCTTTTCTTTTGCTGCTTTTAAGATTCTCTTTGTCTTTAACTTTTGGCATTTTAATTTTTATGTATCTTGATGTAAGCCTGTTTGGATTCACCTTGTTTGGGACTCTGAGCTTCCTAGGCTTGTGTGCCCATTTCCTTCACCAGATTAGGGAAGCTTTCAGTCATTACATCTTCAAATAGGTTTTCAATTTCTTGTTCTCTGTCTTTTCCTTCTGGTACTCCTATGCTGTGAATGTTGGTATGCTTGATGTTGCCCCCAAGCCTCCCCTTTTTTTATGGATTTCTTTTTCTTTTTGCTATTCTGACTGGGTGTCATCTGCTACTGTATCTTCTAAATCACC
>NW_011888987.1:1575904-1577587 GCF_000151845.1 Pteropus vampyrus | reverse complement strand
GGGACATGTTTCTTTGTCTCCTCATTTTGATTGCCTTCCTGTGTTTGTTTATATGTTTTAGGTAGGGCTGCTATGTCTCTCAGTCTTAGTAGAATGGTCTTGTGTTACAGGGGTTCTGTGGGGCCTAGTGGCACAGTCTCTCTGGTCACCTGAGCCGGGAGCTCCAAGTGTGTCCCTTTATGAGTTGTGTGTGTTCTCCTGTTATAGTGAACTTTCATTGCTATTTGCACATCAATGGGAGGGACTGACCTTTGGGCTGATTTGTTGTGAGGACTGACGAGTGACTATAATGGAAGATCTGTTTTTCAGGGGCTGACCCTATGGAGCAGTATTCCCTTTAGTAGGGCTCCGATACCTTCCCAGACTACCCTTTTGGTGTGTCAACCTTAGGTGGGGCCCTGGGTGGTGCTTTAGCTAAGTCCGAAGCTGATCACCAGATGTGTTGGCCCAGGGCATCCTATGAGGGGTTCTGCTACAGGCCAAGTTTAGCCACAGCCTGTGCCCTCCCTTGGGACATCTATTATAATCCACCAAGAAATCTGCAGATGGCTACCACCTGCTCTGGGCTGGAGGTGCCTTGAGAGACCAAACTGCAAACCAAGGCCAGATGCTGTTAGTGCCAGCCTCAGTGCTACTCAGCAAGAAGTATGGAGCATGCCAAGGCCAGATGCTGCTTCTCTGGGCTTTGTGTACCATTGAGAGATTTTAGGAATGTCCACAACATGAGCCAATATGGTTTATTTGTATGAAAAAGCCACTAAAAGAGGTTTGGGTGAGTCTGCAATTGGGTGGAGTGGGGCTCATGTAATCACCACCACAGTAGGGAGACCAGTGTTAGCCAGATTGATGGAGACCCAGATATGGTAGCTGCCAGCATCTGAATATTGGGTACAGGCAGAGCTCAACAAAGAAACAATAGATTCTGCCAGGTCTTCTATCTGGGATAAAGCTGTTCCTCCAGCCCTCTCTCTAAAGCCAGACAATTCAGTTTCTCCCTGTGTGTTCCTGGAGCTTTTTGAGCTGCTGTCTCAGCACTGAAGCTAGGAGCAAGTGAGACCATCAGTGACTAAGTCTAATCGTGGACCCTTTAAGAGGATCGCCTGGGACTCTAGCAGCTCTCTGTTTCACTGAACCACAATATCTGTTGGTTTTTACAGCCAGAGTTATGAAGATTTCTTTTCCTGGCACTGAAACACTGGGTTGAGTGGCCCAGTTTCGAGCTGGGACCCCTCAGTCCTCAGAAGGGACTTCCATATCCGAGTTATCGCTTCCAATTTTTAACCACCACATACGGATTGGAACCAGAGGTAGTCTTTACCTCTCCTACCAGTCTTGAGGGGGCTTCTTCTATATGTCCTTAGTTGCAAGCCTTTTGTTCAGCTATAGTTTAGCTGATTCTAAACAACCAATGATGGTTGTTCAGTAATTTAGTCATAATTTTAATGAAATCATGAGAAGAGGAAAGCACAGTGTTTTCTATTCTTCCATCTTGACCAGAAATTACCAAAACAAACAAACAAACAAACAAACAAACAAACAAACGTTAACAGAAAAATATATCCGAATCATTAAATTTAATTTCATCAAAATTTGAAATTTCTAAATGTCTTGTGTAGTTATGTATCTAAATATCTCCAAATCATGCTAGAAAAAATTTTAAGTATATTTATTAAATTTAGCTTT
>NW_011888987.1:1570225-1575854 GCF_000151845.1 Pteropus vampyrus | reverse complement strand
CTCTGGGCTTTGTGTACCATTGAGAGATTTTAGGAATGTCCACAACATGAGCCAATATGGTTTATTTGTATGAAAAAGCCACTAAAAGAGGTTTGGGTGAGTCTGCAATTGGGTGGAGTGGGGCTCATGTAATCACCACCACAGTAGGGAGACCAGTGTTAGCCAGATTGATGGAGATCCAGATATGGTAGCTGCCAGCATCTGAATATTGGGTACAGGCAGAGCTCAACAAAGAAACAATAGATTCTGCCAGGTCTTCTATCTGGGATAAAGCTGTTCCTCCAGCCCTCTCTCTAAAGCCAGACAATTCAGTTTCTCCCTGTGTGTTCCTGGAGCTTTTTGAGCTGCTGTCTCAGCACTGAAGCTAGGAGCAAGTGAGACCATCAGTGACTAAGTCTAATCGTGGACCCTTTAAGAGGATCGCCTGGGACTCTAGCAGCTCTCTGTTTCACTGAACCACAATATCTGTTGGTTTTTACAGCCAGAGTTATGAAGATTTCTTTTCCTGGCACTGAAACACTGGGTTGAGTGGCCCAGTTTCGAGCTGGGACCCCTCAGTCCTCAGAAGGGACTTCCATATCCGAGTTATCGCTTCCAATTTTTAACCACCACATACGGATTGGAACCAGAGGTAGTCTTTACCTCTCCTACCAGTCTTGAGGGGGCTTCTTCTATATGTCCTTAGTTGCAAGCCTTTTGTTCAGCTATAGTTTAGCTGATTCTAAACAACCAATGATGGTTGTTCAGTAATTTAGTCATAATTTTAATGAAATCATGAGAAGAGGAAAGCACAGTGTTTTCTATTCTTCCATCTTGACCAGAAATTACCAAAACAAACAAACAAACAAACAAACAAACAAACAAACGTTAACAGAAAAATATATCCGAATCATTAAATTTAATTTCATCAAAATTTGAAATTTCTAAATGTCTTGTGTAGTTATGTATCTAAATATCTCCAAATCATGCTAGAAAAAATTTTAAGTATATTTATTAAATTTAGCTTTCTTAGACACAATTCAATATGTGCCTAGTTATGTTAACTCAAGTTGAATTATAAACTGTGTTTCACCTGAAAAAGTACATGTAAAAATGTCTTTATAAAAAAATGAAAGAATATTACTTTTCCTTTGGGAGCTAATGGTCTAGAATGAAAGGTAAAATTTCTATACTGTGTGAAGAGTGCTATGATAGAAATATTATAAAGTGTCATGAGAATAGAGGTGATGAGATTATAAGCCTGCCTGAATGGTACAGAGTAGACTTGTTAGAAATGATGGTAAAGAAAAAGATGGAGAATGATAAGAGTGGAGGAGAATATTCTAGGCATAAAAAGATGAGTGAGAACCTGGAATGATTAGCTAGACAATGGCTCTACAAGGTTGCAACATGAAATAAAAGGAGAGAGGATCAGTTAGAGATGAAGTAACGGATATACTATTGGATCACAAATGACCTGTATACTAAGCAATTTTGAATTTATCATAATGAATTTTAGGCAGTGTGCCTGTTCCAATTAGACCCCTGTGTCAGGTATATAGAAAACTGATTACAGGTGACAGACATTGAAAAGCAATATATTTCCTTTATATTGCTATTATGTAGTTGTAAATAACTGATAATCTGTGTAAACTAATTGCAATATTATATCATTTTTATTAAGTATATTGGTTATGAATGTATCCATCTCTTTCTAGAGTTATCTCCCAGAGGGAGATGTTTTACTCATTTTTATGAGTAGTAATGACTACCATTTAATAATTGCATTCTTTTTTCTGGACAATGTACTAAAGAACTTTAAAAATATCATCTCAGTGAATTCTTGCAATAACATTAAGAGATTATTAGGTACATTTTTGTCCTTTTTTTTTTTTTCAGTGAGGAAACTAAGTTTCAGAAAAATTTTAAAAATAAAGTTTTGTACCAGTCAGACTCCTGGCAGGAAACAGTTGGCACATTCAAATGAGGTAACTGAGGAGAGTTTAATAAACAAACTATTTACAAAAGAGTGAGCAGGGTTAAAGAAGACATGGCATGGATGCTAATACACACTGAAGTAGGAAACAGCTGGTATTTAAGTCCTTAAGCTGCAAAGGGCCAGGGTATAAACAGAAACTGGAAGCGAGGAGCTGTCATTGTAGGAGACTACCACTTGACAGGAGTTGAGGATTTCAGTAGAGAAATGCAGGTGACCATCAAGAATAAATACTCTGAACTCATTCCCTTTTTCTTTTTATTAGCCTTCAGCCAGGGCCATTCATTTTCTCAAATTAACTGGAAGCCACAGGAGAGGACAAATGAGTTTACTGACCTCCATGGCAAGGGAGTCTCATACGAGAGTTCTTTATATTTATGCTCCCAGAGCACAGAGCAGAGTAGAGAAGATGGAGAGTGAGTCTGTAGGAGCAAAGAGAAGGTATGCAGCACAAACTAAGATCAAATACAGGGCTCTTGCTCCAAAGCCCCTGCACTTCTATGGATTATCAATACCTAGACAAGTGTCCTACGAGTGTTTGCTATTAAACAATGAGTAGAAATCTGCATGACTGGCTTGTTACTTCACCTCTTTCAGTTCTGTATTCAAATGTCATCTTGTCATTGAAGTCTTTTCCTGACCAATGTAATAAACATTGCAACCTTGCCCACATTTCCTGATAGCTAATAACATTGTTTGTTTGCTATTTGGATATTTTTCTTAAAAAATACCTGCTCATGCCTTTATACATTAAAAAAATGAGTTGACTGTCATTCCATTAATGATTTGTAGGAGTTCTTTATTTATCCTTAATATAAATCCTTTGTTCACACAAGTATACATACACACAAGGATGTATGCGTATAGATATACACATATGTGCTTATATATACACGTATATATGTATGTATACAATACAAAAACTTACACATGTATTTTCACCATGCAAGGATTTTACAAACTAACTCCATTTATAGCAGCTGCTCTATATAGCTAGACTTATATGTAGCTGTACAGAAGAAGAATTCCTTCTCCATTTTTCTGACTTAGCGGTTATGCATAATTTCTTTTTTGTTGCTTTCGCTATCTATGATTACCCTAGGTTTAGTGTATGTATTATCCTCCATTTAATGATCTTATTACAGATTATATTTTCCAAAGATAGCTGTTACAATATCTCACATTTCAACATCTAATAACATGACTTTACATCTTTGACCCCAAGAAACATGATCTTCATTTCCTCCCTTGAACCTGGAGGACTTGTCACTATAATAGAGGTGATGCTATGTAACTTACAAGGCTAAGTCATGAAAAACAACATAGCTTTCACTTGTTTCTCTTGGGATGTTTGCTCTTGAACTCCAGCCACCATTCTGTGAAGAAGTCCATACAAGCCCAAGCTGAGAAACCACATGAAGAGTCCACATGAAGGTGTACTGGCTGACAGTCCAATTGAAGTCTCAGCTGACAGCCAGCATGACCACCAGACATGAGAGTGAAAATGACTCTAACCCCTAGCTGTCAAGTCACTCTTAGCCTTTATATCTTCCTGTCTGGAACCAGAGGCATCATGGAGGAGAGAAAATTCATTCCTCTTCTGATTGTTCAAATTCCAGACCTACATAATTCATGAGCATAATAACACAAAAAGGTTTTTTGTTTGATTTTGGAAAATGCAGTTTTTATTAAAGCTGAACATACTCATGTTCATGACTTAATCATTTTATTTCTGAGTATATAACCCACAAAATGCACAAAATACACTAACAAATATATAAAAGAATAGTATAGGAGCATTATTTTTCAAACTCAAAACCACCAAAAGTCAAAGCAGTGGTAGAATATGTAAATGTGTTGTGATACATTTACACACAACAAAGATATTACAAAGAAAAAAACTCTGCTACATGCAATAACATATACCTACTTTGTTAATGTTAAACAAAAAAGCAAACGAAGCCATTCTGAAAAATAGTGTTAAGCAAAAGAAGCAATTCTGAAAAACAAAACTTTTGTATAATTCCATTTATGTAAACTTCAAAATCAGGAAGGCCCAATCTCTAAATCTAAATATGGATAATCATTTGTCAGGAACAGCTTGAGAATCAACACTAAAAGGTTTCTAAGCTACTAAAATTTCTTTTTTTTTAATTAAATTTATTGGGAGTGACATTAGTTAATAAAATTATATAGGTTTTAATTGTACAATTCAATTATATGTCATCTGTGTATTGCATTGTGTGTTCACTACCGAAAATCAAATCTTTTGTCACCATATATTTGACCCCCTTTACTCTTATCTACTTCCCCCAACTCCCCTTTCCCTCTAGTAACCATTAATCTATTGTCTGTGTCTATGAGTTTTTGTTCATTTGTTTGCCTTGTTTGTTTGTTGCTTTCAGTTTTATATCCAACATATAAGGGAAATCATATGGTTCTCAACCTTTTTTGTCTGACTTATTTCATTTAGTATGACAATCTCAAGATCCATCTATGTTGTCATAGATGGCAGTATTTCATTTATTTTTATGACTGAGTAATATTCCATTGTATATATATACCACATGTTTTTAATGGATTTTTAAAAGAAATAGAATAAAACTATCAGATTTTATGGAATCATAAAAGACCCCAAATAGCCAAATAATTCTGAGAAAAAAGAACAAGCCTAGAGGTTGTCACACGGCCTGAATTCAAATTATACTACAAAGCAACAATAATCAAAACAGCATGGTATTGGCAGAAAAACAGACACACATACCAATGGAACAGAATTAGGAGTCAAGAAATAAACCCACATGTGGCTGGGTAATTTTTGACAAAGAAGCCAATAATGAAGGAAAGAAAGCTTCTTCAATAAATGGTGCTGGGAAAATTGGAAAGCTGCTTGCAAAGAATGAAACTAGACTGCTATCTGTCACCATACACCAAAATTAACTCAAAATGGATGTTTTGTGATACTGTTTTTGAGGTGGTTTGTTACACAGCAGTAGTAACCTAAAAGAACTTTCTCTGGTGCTTTGGACTTAAAAGTATTCAGAGAGAATATATATATATATATAGACTGGTTACCATATTTGTCTAATTTTTAGATATATGTTAATATTCTTCCTATATTTCCACCTATTCTTTCTCATTCATTTAAGTAGCAAGTTTCCAGAGAAGACATTTACTAACAGCGTTGATTCTCTATCTAGTCAGTTATGGCCAGTGGTGTGTCATCTTATCTCAGAGGTCATTTTTCTCAGGCCAGGAAAGGGGGAATACTTATGTGACAGACAGTTAACCTTTTATGGACAGTATAGTACAAAATACACACTTTTATTAATTAAAAAAGTATAAGTTTGTTAAATAATTTTTAAAAAAATTAGTACTGTAGGTTATAGGTAGGCTAACTCCTGTCACTAGTAGATCCCAACATGTGTGTTGATGATAGACTACCTTTGTAATAAGTAGAACACAAAACGTATAATGGTGAAAACAGAAGTTTATTTTAGGCTCATGTTACTATTCTGGTGGTAAATAAGTTAAAGCCGTAATTCTCTTCCATGCAGTCATTCAGGGACCCAGACTATCAGATGCTCTACAATTTTTAACATGTCTCTCAAGCTCAAAACAGAGAAGATTGTGGAGAGTAACCCCAAATGAGGA
>NW_011888987.1:1565171-1569990 GCF_000151845.1 Pteropus vampyrus | reverse complement strand
ATTAGCTTTGTTTAGAGTCTGAACTGATTTCTACCCTTAACCAAACCCTCTTCAGGAGGTGAAACTGAGAATATTTCTCTCATCAGTTTCTCATAACATAGAAAGATAATTCAAAATGTGATTACAATAAAAAAAGATATAGGTATTCTGAACTTGAGTGGCCATTCTCTGGTTGACTAGTTAGCTAAGGGATTATATTGACATTACATTTTAACTCTATCTTTCTTCATTTTTTTTTTTGTGGATTAGAAAAAAAATCTCCCCATATTTCTCTTCTGTCCTTGTGCTATATTCAAACTTTTTACCACTCAGACAGTTTAGACTGAATGATATGTGTGACCACAGACCAGCACAGGATATATCTGGTTGGATTAAAAAAAAAAGAAGAAAGAAAGAAACAAAAATTCCTAAATACTGACCCATGACAAAGTAAAACAATCTGATGACCTCTTTTTAAAGTTATGTCATTTCAGTTTTTTGTATTAACTATAAACTGTATGCATTTAAACTATATGCATTTGAAATATATTCTAAATATGGCAAACAAAAATTTAGAGATGTTATATCTTACCAAAGTTTTTCAATATTGTTGTCCTATGAAAGCCAAACTTTGAAAACTGGTAACATATAAAAAGCAAATTACTAAAAAGGACTTGTCCCAGGGCAAGCTCAGTTCTTTGTCTCATTTTTAGCATCATTTATTTAGCCTTCTGCTGAGTTATTTACTGGGTAATTTGGAGTCCAAATTTTAAAACTTTCATCCAGAACTTCACAGACATAAACATAATAAGTTTTATGTTCACATATCTTTAATAACATCGTCCTTATCCTGTCATGAGAAATGCTGATGTTTAACAAAAGTAATACCAAATTGCATTGCTTAGTAAAAATTAAAAAAATATTGCTATTTTGCTTTCCAAAAAAAAGGTAGTAACTCTAACATTTAAGTAGAGATTTTTTAAATAAAAATTTATGGTTTTCAGTGTCTATTTATTTTGAATTGGATTATCTCTTAACTTAGTGTCAAGGACATCTATTAATGTTGGAAATATTAGAAGATTCTGTTTTGGTTTGAGAATGTTTAAAGTGTTTTTACTTTTGAGCAAAATTACTTTTGAGCAAAAAAAAAAAATGTATTGAATAAAAATCACATTTTAAATGTGTGAATGATGTTTAATTCTTTGCAGCTAAATTAAAAAATAAAATAACTACACAAATTACCTTGAGTCTAAAGGTTAGCTAAATTCAGAGCTCCTGGTGCATATTTTAATAATATAAAGATGCAGCCTTAATGAGGACTGCATTTGTCTTTAAGTCCACATGATAGTGAAAGCTTAATATTAAAAAAAAAAAAAGAAAAAAGAAAAAACTTTTGTCTAGCAAAAGTGATTTGAAGATGTTTTGCTCCATGCATGTGAACTCAGCAGGTGATTCTTGCCTATCTTTGATGTCAAACAGCACAAAACTTCAGTGAGTAGTAGCTTCAGAAATGCAATAGACATAGCTGAGTCTTCATATGAAGCTCATGCTTGAACTACATCAGAAGAACTGACATCTATTATGGTGAGCAAAGACAAGTGTTTGAAAAGAGATTCAAACAGGAGTGTCAGAATTTACAGTGCATAGTTTTATATAAGTTGATTTTTACCAAGCATATCTCTATGAACTCCACAGGATAGAAAGGAAATTTCAAAAGGCAGAGAAATTGTTGTCATCTAAGGGCATGGAATGTTTTAATAGCTTAAGGAAGAACATTTCTGAAAGGTTATGTAGTGATCCATTTACTTTGACTGAGTAATAAGGCTTGTCATTGTGATAGTGCAGTTTTTAACCCTTAGAACAATGGAAATGTATGTGAACCAGAGAGCATAAAAGGACACTTAAAACTCGGAAGAAACTTGCGTGTCATTTTAAAGTTTCAGTCTCTATTCACAGAGACTATTAATTTTCTGAATATCATCTAGCTTCTAAGGAGAAAGCAAACAAAAAGCAGCAAATAAACAAAAATCTCTTTTTGTGGTTGTGAGCATATTGACCTTAACTAAAATAAAGAAGAAGAAATTCAGAGGTGTTTCTAAATTGGCGCTTTTCAAAAGAAAACAAACATTAGAACGATTTATGTTTCTTCATATGTGCTTACTTTTATTCCCAACAATGCATAGGCTTTGTGCACATCATTAAAAACAGTCTGTGTTTGTATGAATATATGTGTGTGGGGTGTTGCAGAGCTGGGAGAGGATAATGTTAGAGATCTCAACTGGAGAAAGGTTTGTTTGAAATTGTGCCCTAAGGGCTTAATCACAGTAGTCCTCTGAAACTCTCCCTAAGGAGTCTAGTGTCACAAACTAACTTAATTGTTTTTCTAGCAATGCTTCTCCAGCCCACACCCAAACAGATTTAAACAAAAGCAAAACTCCTGGCTAAAGCACAGAAATGCAGTTCCTAGTCAGCAATTTCTGGCTCGTAATCAACATTTAGCAGTGTGAGATCTACCTCTTCTTAACCTACAATTAGCACAATTAATGCACCGCATGCCAAACCACTTGTTTAGTTATTATATTCTAATGTTTGCTTTTAACAACAAATTTCCCTCCCTAGATTAGCTGTTGAAGCCTCCTCCAAGGACAATCTGGCTACTTAAATTCAAATTTGTCACTCCCTTGAGCACCACATCTCAGTTCTTTCAGATTTAATTACTGAACTTATTACATTGCATTTAAACAAATCCTTTCTCCTTTTAACATGGTTTAGACCTTCTGAGGGGAAAAAGTAGCATATGGCATATGCTGTGGGCTAGGCCAGCCTGGTCGTAGACATAACGTAAAGCCCACGGCCTTTTTTTTCACATTATTAGAAGACATACGTAATGCAAATTAAGCCGCAAGAAAATAAATGTAACAGTTGTTCATTAAGAATATACTTTCTCCATAGCATGAGTCTAAGTCTATGAGAAACAAAGAGAAAATGATATAATAATAGCAAAATAATCATCATTCATTGAATTTTTAATGAATAAGCTCCTTCTATTCAGGTACTATCTGTTTATTTCCTTATAGAAGCTAGAGTAATTTTGCTTATTTCTTTGTTTGTTTAATGTCTTTCTGCCCTCTTTCACTTATAAATTCTAAGAAGGTAGGGATCTTACAAATTCTCTTACTGTTTTATCTCTGATGTCTAGCAGAATGCCTGATGCACAGTAAGTGGTCAATATCATTTTGTAGAATAAATTAATAAATTTGCTAATTACTTTATATGCATTATCTTATTTAATTTTCACAATAATTCAATTTATTGTGGTTTTGAAGATGTAGAAATTGAAACAGACAGGTTAAGATTTTTTGAAGGTATAATTCTAACACAGATCTACCTGACTCTAGTCCCAAAGATGGTAATAATTTCATAATGTTGTTAATTCAGAGAGTTCACACTAGGTTTTTACTTCTGGAAGATAGACTTGAATAGAAGATGCCATGAATTTACAATCAGAGAGATTGAGATGTACATAAATAAATCATGAAAGAGAGATCACAAATTGCTATAACAGAAGTATGAGTATCAACCTATGAATGTAGAGAAGTTTTATTTTAACTAAAAGATGAGAATCTAGGCAAGTTTTCTGAAACCTTCTATGTGGTGCTTTTTAAATAATTTTTGTTACAGAGCTTCTTTATATTTGTTATAGACTTTTTTTTATGTTCTTGAACAGTGTTATAACAGTTGATTTAAAATCCTGTCTGATAATTCCAACATATGAGTTACTTCAGGCTCAGTCTACATGAAATGTCTTCTTTTAAGAATAGGTCCTATTTTCTTATTCTTACTATTCGAGTCATTTTGAGTTATATCCTGGATAATGAGGGGTTATGTTTTGAAGACTCTGGATTTGATTATACTCCCCTGAAGAATATTAATATTTTTTGTCTGTTTCTGTAGATAATTAACTTGATTGGACTATAACTACACACTCAGTCTCTTGAGCAGCAGTTCAAATCTCAGTTCTGTTTCTTCGGACTTAGCTGGGCTACCTAGTGAATAACTTGTTGGGATTTAACATAAGTCTGAGCAGTGTCTACACAGAGATTTTGGGGACTCCTCTTCTTTGACTCTTTTTTCCTGGATTTCTCCTCACTTTTGAGTGGCTATGGTTGCCCTAAATTCTTTATTCTGCTGCTTCAAACAATAACAATTGCATTTACTATTACAGTTTAATACCTACATGGTACATACTACAGCCTATCGTCTGAGTAGAAGCTGTATATATATGTGACTGTTAGCTGTTATATATGTATTTGTGTATATATATTTGTCAAAGTAAGTAGTTGTCATCTGCAAGAGGGTGGTTTGAGAGCTTGCTTGGCCTTCAATGGATACAAAATCTCATAGAGAAGATTTAAATGACCTTGATATGTTTGTCATAAACAGAAAAGGGGTCATGGAAGAAATGAAAAAGGGGATAAAAGTAACTGTTTGTATAAAAGTAGTGAAAAATAATGTTCAAAGCATGTTGAATTTGCAGCACTGTGAATAGATCCATATAAGCATTTGGTTATAAATGTGCCTGTGTGAAAGAATATGAGTATAGATGATAGGTGGTCAGTTAGATAGGAAAGGAAGCTGAAAAAAAAATCACTTATTAGGATGCTGCATGAAGGGTTTGGATTCTAAAGGTAGTGGGGAGCCACAGAAGATTTGAGGGTGTAGAGAAGAAAAAACATATGGAGAAAACATAAAATGACCATATGTATCTTGGACAATCAGTGCAGAGAACGGCTATTGTGCAGAAGATGAAAATGATGGCATTGGTTCTGTAGGCAAAGAA
>NW_011888987.1:1562457-1564606 GCF_000151845.1 Pteropus vampyrus | reverse complement strand
CTCATGGACATGGACGACAGACTAGTGGTTATCAGAGGATGGTGGGACAGGAAGAAATAGATGGGGTAAAAGAGGTCATATATGTGGGAACAGAAAGAAATCTAACTATGGGAGGTGAATACATAACATAATATATATGTGCCTTACTGTTGAATTGTACACTTGAAACTTACTGGATTTTGTTAACCAATGTTACCATAATAAAAAAAACAGTAAGAGAGAGAAAGAGAGAGAGAGAGAGAGAGAAGAAAGAAGAAAGAAAGAAAGAAAGAAAGAAAGAAAGAAAGAAAGAAAGAAAGAAAGAAAGAAAGAAAGAAAGAATTAGTTTTAAGAGAATTAGATATTGAATAGATACAGCATATTGAATAGAGCTAGTAGAGAAAATAACTGAGGGTCACTTTCATGTGGGACCTGGACACCTGCGAAAAGAGAGTCATTGAAATTGAAAATATTTGTCAAGAGCTGAGTACAACTTCTAACTAATGGCTATGGTTTCTACTTTGATCCTGAAAGGTTCTTGCTTAACAGTAAGCATTTCTGTGAGCAATGTTGTTTTAAAAACTAAGCTCTACAGATCAACTAGTTCACCAAGCTCAAATTAAAAAAAAAAAAAATACCGAAGCTTTCACACTCATCATTATAAATATAAATGTGCTATCTTCACAGTTTTATAAAGGTCCCTCTAAGCTCCTGGAGGTAAGACCATGTCAGTGTTCCAGTTTTAATAAGACTTAGATAAATTAAATAACTTTGTGAAGGTTGTTCTCTGAATTTATGAAAATCATAATATATATTGAATCAAACATACCAATTAGTTTTTAATTGGCCTTTTCTTTTGGGAAAAGCTAGCAAAATTTATTTATAACCATATTTTAGTTACATTTTAAATAAATAAATACATAATTTGAATATCCTATATTTAGAAAGAAATATTTGGGGATATTATGGTATTAAGTTCATCCTGAAACTAGATAATTTTCTCCTTTTTGCTTAATAGTGTGCTTAATGCTTGGATCCAAAATGCAAACACCTGTATGCTCTCCTCTAGCCATGCTCCAGTGAGACTACCTCTGCATTATAATGAAGCACCACAACAACTACCTCCATCCACAATGGCTTCACCAACTGCATGAGCACATGATTCATGCCTGGACCATAAGATAGTCATGAAATAGATCCGTCAACTTAATGCTTACAATAGTGCTTATATTGTACTTCTCATAGATTAGGAAACTAATACTCAAGGAAATTAGATGAGCTGTCCAAAGTCACACAGAAGGAGGAAGACATATGTAAGTAATCATATGTAGGTCTGTCAACTCGAGCATCTCTACTCTTTCTACCATGAACCACTTTCCTAGGTATAGATGAACAGATCCCCTGAAAATTGGAATAAGCATATTTTTTAATTGTATAGTCTATATATAGATGATAAATAGGTAGAAAGATAGACAAATCATATATATAATTATATATATAATGTTTTCTAATTTTAAGACACAATAACATCAACTAAGACACTCAGACTGATTGGTCACTAGAGCATTGAATGATTCTAGACAGGAGAAAGTAAGCTATGGAATGACTCCCATGATCTCAGAATGATTTTGTCAAAAGTTATCCATACTCCTTTCATAGCAACGTCACATCAGTTAAAGTGAATCTGTCCTTGTGGGATATATATCCAAGAAATAAACAAACTCTTTGTTCTTTGATGCAAATTTACTTTCATAGAAACAGAATTTATTGATAATTTAATGGATTTTTTTCTAAAATTAGAAGATGGATGTAATCAATAACTGTAACTTTTTCTTATTCTCCAAAAACACTCATTACATCAAAACCTACTTATCTAGCAATTTAAAAAAAAAATGGTTAGAGAACTTGCTTTTCCCAAAGAAAGGAATTTGAACTCTACCAAGCACTGAATTTATTTGAATTCCATAAAATTTATTATTATGTTTACTAACAGGCTAAAATGAAAGTTAAACACATTTTTATCAAATGAAAGATGATTTTATTATGTGAACTGTATATTCATAAAAGTAATATACTCCTTCCAAATTTTTATGAAATGGTGATTAAAAACATTCTTAACCTGTATACTACTGGCTTGAAAACTTCATTTAATTGCATAACCTCTTTTTTT
>NW_011888987.1:1559867-1562407 GCF_000151845.1 Pteropus vampyrus | reverse complement strand
CCTAGGTATAGATGAACAGATCCCCTGAAAATTGGAATAAGCATATTTTTTAATTGTATAGTCTATATATAGATGATAAATAGGTAGAAAGATAGACAAATCATATATATAATTATATATATAATGTTTTCTAATTTTAAGACACAATAACATCAACTAAGACACTCAGACTGATTGGTCACTAGAGCATTGAATGATTCTAGACAGGAGAAAGTAAGCTATGGAATGACTCCCATGATCTCAGAATGATTTTGTCAAAAGTTATCCATACTCCTTTCATAGCAACGTCACATCAGTTAAAGTGAATCTGTCCTTGTGGGATATATATCCAAGAAATAAACAAACTCTTTGTTCTTTGATGCAAATTTACTTTCATAGAAACAGAATTTATTGATAATTTAATGGATTTTTTTCTAAAATTAGAAGATGGATGTAATCAATAACTGTAACTTTTTCTTATTCTCCAAAAACACTCATTACATCAAAACCTACTTATCTAGCAATTTAAAAAAAAAATGGTTAGAGAACTTGCTTTTCCCAAAGAAAGGAATTTGAACTCTACCAAGCACTGAATTTATTTGAATTCCATAAAATTTATTATTATGTTTACTAACAGGCTAAAATGAAAGTTAAACACATTTTTATCAAATGAAAGATGATTTTATTATGTGAACTGTATATTCATAAAAGTAATATACTCCTTCCAAATTTTTATGAAATGGTGATTAAAAACATTCTTAACCTGTATACTACTGGCTTGAAAACTTCATTTAATTGCATAACCTCTTTTTTTTTCCTCAAAGAAACCTTAAACAGATACCTGATATATAAAACAGACAGGAAAAGTTGAATATATAGATGTCAAATTATAATGTACACCTGAAAATTGTATAATCGTATTAATCAATGTTACCTCAATAAACTTTAATAAAAAACAAAAACAAAAACAAAAAACAGACAGCAATGGACCTTCTGTGGCTGAAATGTGAAAAACCTCCATGAGATCTTAGGCAAATCTGAGACATCAATGGACAATCTTCAGATAATACATATGAAAAAATTTTGAACTAACAGCAAATAAGTCTTTAATGATAGCAAGATAAAAATTTTTTAGGACCAAAAAAATCAACAAAAGTCAAGTTAGAAATAAAATTGATAACAATGGATTGAAATTTATTTTTAATTATTACTTTAAATTTTCTAACAGCAGTTTAACATAATTTTAAAAATCTATGCCTGGGTAATAACTATAAACTTTCTCTAGTTAGGCTGACCTTAGCACCATAGTTAAATCTGCCCAAGAAAATAGATAATATTCTACATGTAAAGAGAATCTGTGCAATGCATTTGATACTCAACCAACTGGAAAGTGCTTTATTTAAAAACTTGAGCCAAATGTATTCTCTATCAAAATTACAAACTACTGTTCTAATATATCACTGGATCATTTCACCAGCAGTGGACCACAGATATATAAGCTTTATGAAAAAGTGGTGGTATGTTTTAAAAGTCCATTAATGTATGTTTAATTATAATGGAATGTCTATAAAAGTCCACATGACATCTACACAAAGATCAAAACAATTTATTACAATCAGCATTAACTAAATTGATATAGAATGAATTAGAAAGAGATATTCAAAAGAAAAAAAGTAATTCATATAGAGATCTTGAATATAAGTAATAATAGTGTGTTTATTTTTAAAGAAACAGAAAATTCTGATTTTATATACATGTTGTTTAATTAGTAATGCTTTAAAAATGTATGTTTTTATCAGTTACCAAAATTTTCAACTCACTAAAATACATGGAAAGAGAAATACCATATAATCTCACATTTATGTGGAATAGAAAGCAAAAGTCTTTAAAGCCAAACTGAGTAACTTGGAATTCCAAGCTCTGGGAAGAAAAGAGTTCAAAGCAGGTAAGTAATACAATCTGTTTAACATTTTTAAAAGATCTTTATGTTTGTAGATGGAGTAAAAATCAGTAAATATCAAAGAGGTTCAGATATAAAGACAAAGAGATGGTTAACAAAGAGCTATAATAGTCCAGAAGATAAGGTCCTCAGCTAAGACAGCAGCAGAGGAGGACAAGAGAAGAATAGAACCTCCAGAGTAAACAATGACTTGAGGTTGTGGGTAAGGAGGGAGATGGAAGGGGTGAATTATAGGAATGCTTCCCTTATTTTTGACTTGGTGACTTGTTAGATTGTGGTATCTTTTACTAAAATGAGGAATATGATATGATCCAGCAATCCCTCTACTGAGAATTTACCCCAAAGACTTGACAAATCATACACATAAAGATATTTGCACACCAATGTTCATAGCAGTATTATTCATGATGGCCAGGACATGGAAGCAATTGAAGTGTTCTACGATAGATTAGATAAAGAAGCTATGGTACATATATACAATGGAATATTAGCCATAAAAAGAGATGAAATACTGCCATTTGCAACAACATGGATGGACCTCGAGATAATCATGGTAAGCAAAATAACCCAGACAGAAAACGTTGATAGCCACATGATATCA
>NW_011888987.1:1519730-1559037 GCF_000151845.1 Pteropus vampyrus | reverse complement strand
TATACTAGTGGTTATGGGTATGGACAAATGATTCCTTAGATAAGTGTTCATGTATAAACTAACATGTCTGAAAAATAGAAATATATCAAATCAGAGATCTGTATTCATCGACATATTCATTCCTGTCCAGCTACTATTTTAGAGGTTAGAAAAATTACAATAAACAAAGAAAATCCCAGACTTCCAGGAGCTTACAGTGGTCTAAATTCATCATAAGCACATACACAAATACATAACTTAATTTCAGATAGTAATAACCACAATAAAGAAAAGGAAAGCAGGATAAAGAAACAGAATACAAGAGTAGCATCTCTTAAAAAAGGGTGGTCAGAGAAGAATTCTTTATTGTTGAGGAGGAAGAAAGGAGTCATGAAAAAATATGGGGAGGGGATCCCACAGACTGACAGTGATAGGTATGGCTGACACTCTAGCTTTCACAGGGACCCTCAGAAGAAATCTGTGCCTTGAACATGAAGAAAGGAGTTTGGGGAAATTGTTTGATAGGCTTTTTGATCTTGAAATCTGCTATTACAAATATGATATGTCCTATCATATTTGAAGAAATCTGCAGGACTTTTAAAGTAGTGTTGAAACATAAAGTCTAGAGAGGAAAAAAAATGGCATAGATGATAGAAGTTCTGTTCATCCCTCTGGTGACCAAATCAATGTTGTGACAGAAACAAGGAGCAAGCAGCAAAGAAAAATTGCCTGGGATCTAGATGAACAAGCCATACAACTAGGGAGAAACCCAAGAAATCACTGTACAAGGGCAGAAGGTAAAATGGGGCAAGGACGCGGGGTTGCCTGGTCTCAAGGGGCTGAGTGAGACAGAGGCAGTGGCAGCAACAGCTGCCTCTAAAAGGGACCACGTCTGCAAAACGAGTTTTCCCAGTGATGGATCTGCTCACTCTGAACACCAGTGCCAATTCAGCTGCGTGCAAGGGGCAACAGGGAGTCACAGGGAAAGATTGAGTTGTTGGAGTGAGGGTCGAAGCAAGATTCGCTCTGTACAGAAGTGCCGGTGGTATCCATTGTTCCCAGTTGAACCCTTCTCCCTCCCAGTGTATGGACACAGTGCCACCATAGCCATGATGTCATCAAGCTGGATAATGCTCTGCCCAGAGAATTCCCTGAAAGCTTGCCTTCCCCAACTCGTGGCCCCACCCAAGCACATCCAGGTATATCCTCAGTGAGTCAGGTGCTCCGTGCTGAGCAGTGCCTAGACTCACACTGGAGCTAGCTGGCCTCAGTTTCTTGTGTGGCTTGTTGAGACAACCATAAGCATAGTAGCTGTGGATTGCTTGCTGAATCTTAACAGGTGTCCCAGGAGGGGCAGAGGCTTGGGCTAAATTTGGCCTGCAGCTGAACCCCTCTCAGGACTGTGCCACTGGATATCTGCTTCTCACATCCACACTAATAAGACCAGGAGACTTAGGAGCTTTGCTTAGTACATAGAAACAGACACAGAAAGGCAGCCAAAATGAGAAGACAAAGAAGCAGAAACCATATGAGAGAACAGAACAGAGATCCAGATAGAATGGAGTCAAGTAATCTAACAGATGCAGAGTTAAAAACACTGGTTATAAACATGCTCAATAAACTTTTGAGAAGTGTAAATAAATTATGTGAGAACTTCAACAAAGAGATAAAAAAACGAACATAAAAATGGAAATGGAAATTATAAAAGGGAACCAGTCTGAAATGAAGAACACATTATCTGAAATGAGAAATAAATTAAATGGAATAAACAAAGTTAATAAAGAAAAGGATCAAATGACTTATCTAGAGGATGGGAAAACCAAGGACACTTATTCAGAATGGCAAGAAAAAAGATGCCAAGACTATAAAAATAATTTAAGGAGTATGTGGGACACTATTAAGGGTCAAAATATCCATCTGATCAGCATACCTGAAAGAAAACAAAATGTTAAACAGCTGTTTGGAGAAATGATGATGGAAAACTTCCCTAACCTAAAGTTTGGTGAAGGAGCAGACATAAAATCCCAGGAAGCTCAGGGAATCCCAAAAACCAGGGATCCAAAGAGGACCACACCAAGGCATATCATAATTAAAATGCCAAAAGTTAAATACAAAGAAAGAATATTAAAAGCAGCAAAAGAAAAACAGATAGTTACCTGCAAGGGAACATCCATAAGAGTGGCAACTGATTTCTCAGAAGAAACTATGCAAGACAGAAGGGCTTGACACAAAATATTTGACGTGATAAAGACCCAGGAGCTGCAACCAAGAATAATTTATTCAGCAAATCTATCATTTAGAGTTGAAGGACAGATAAAGAGCTTCCCAGACAAAAATAAGCTAAAGGACTTTATCCACCAAGCCAGTATTACAGGAAATGTTGAGGGACTTCTTTAAGAAGAAAAAACATGTATCAAAAACATGAATAAACAATGGTAACAACTACATTCCTATCAATAAGTACCTCAAATAGAAAAGAATTAAGTGCTCCAACTAAAAGATAGAGTGGATGAATGGATAGGAAAACAAGACCCCTACATGTTGTCTACAAGAGACTCCCTTCAGATTAAAAGACACACACAGACTAAAAGGAAGGGGATAGAAAAAGAAGATATTTAGGTCAAACAGAGAAAAACACTATATGATTTCACTTATATGTGGAATCTAAGGAATAAAAAGAACAAACTAATAAAAAACAGACTCACAAATATAGTGGATAATTTACTGACAAACAGCAGGGAGGGGATTGGGGGACTGGGAGCATGGGGTGAAGGGTTAAAGAAGTACAAATTAGTAGCTGATGGATGGTCATGGGGATGAGGAGCATGGAATAAAGAATACAATTAGCATTAACATGTTGCTTAGGTGAAATGTCAGGGGAGGGAGGGACCAATTGGGGGGATTGTTTTATGAACTATATAGATGTCTAACCAATGTGCTGTATACTTGAAACTAATTATAATAAATAAATTTTAAAAATATGAGGAAAAATATTCAAGTCAGAAGGATCAGCAAGTTCAAAGACCCTGAGTCAAGAATTGGCTTTCTTCATTGAAGGAAATAAACACAGCATAGATTAGAGCAGAGTGAGGGAAGGAGAGACAGTAGCCCATGAAGTAGGAGGGGTAGAAGTTATTGTGGTTTAGTGGCTGCAGAGTCCAGTGTGAGTATTAGTTTAGTCTAAATATAATCTGGATCCATTGGAGAGTTCCAAGTAGAGAGTGAAAATATCTTGTTTCTGTTTTTAAAAAAATAATTCTTGCTACTATGCAAAATTATGACTACAATGTTATTAAGATTAGAAGCAGGGAGGCCTTTAGGAGCCTACAACAACAGTCCAGGTGATAGATAGTCAAGGCTGAACAAGGATGATAGTGATGAAGTTGATGAGTAACAGTCAGATTTAAGAAATATGTTGAAAGTAGAGCAATGAAACTGCTGATGGATTGGAAAGTATCAATCCTAATAAGCTATAAATCAAAAATAACTCCTGAAAAAGTCACACCTAATAAAGTTTGGCTATAAAAAAAATGACAATTTTTTTTTTAATTTTTTCCCTTATTTTGGTTTGATTTTACCAAAATATTTTGATGAGCCAACATATTTAAATAGGTTCCTGAATCTGGATACATTCTTAATACAGAATGTTCCTTTCCCAAAGGCTGCTATGTTATAACTGTGGTTATATTTAAACAAATAATGTAATTTTTAAAAGAATTCCAATAGAGGACACAAAAGATAAGACATAATGCTGGTGACTATCTCTTATTCTTGCCTTATTTTCATCATGTTTCTAAATATGTGAAAAATTGCATAATGATACCTTCGGAGTTTGGTAGAGAACTGTGAAATCACATATAGACATGAGCCTAACGAATATTTTGGTCTTTAAATATCAACATACAAGTGTCATTTGTAAAATACAATACTATGAAACATGATAGAAGACTCTGAAGAGGATTTTTATACATCTGTGTATAAACTAGATTTTATTAAACTTGTTCATTTTTAGAATAAAGAAACAATTTGTTCACTTAGAAACAGATACATAAAACATTCATTTGAAGGCCAGTGAGTTCCTATCTGTAGCTTAGACCTGATGAATCTTACAGAAAGAAATTTTAAACTCATGAAAATTGGAGTTTACTCAAGAAATACCACTAGCGACTTAATGAAAGTGCCATGCATGCCCTTTCTGAAATTTAACACATGGAATGAACCTTCCCACATCTATGGCAAATGCAGACTGCTGCCTTAAGGGCTTGGCATTTTCAGATAAAAAAGAATCAATGTCATTATACAGTATTTCTCTAGAGTATCGTAATTATTCTGCATGCATACAATATTTATTTAAAACTTAGAATTAAACTTCAAGAGGTGGTCATTTGAAAGCTGGCAGTCAGTGAACAAATTCTGTATTCATGAAAAAGAGAATATTTCTTCTAAAAGTTGAGAAATAGATCAAAACAGTCTTTCCAGTAACTGGCACTTTAGTCATATAGATGCTTTTTATGTGTCAGATTTATTAATCAAGAAGGTCCATGGGAATGAGAGAAGGAAGTCTTGAGGATGTGACTGCTGGTTTTTGATATGTCAAGTATAATTTTGTGCTGTGATTTTTGGATTGCAGTACACACAGAATTGTACTGATGTTTGTGTATCTCTTTATACTCATCATTTGTGATGACTGGAAAAGAAGATAAGGAGGAGATGTTTTGATACAGGATTGAAACTTGAAACTACAGTCCTTCAATTTGAACAGTATTTCTGTTTCATCTTCCTTTTCATGTTACCTTTTTAACTTTTGTCACTGATGTAAAAGGAAATAAAAAGGAAATTTGAAAAGATGCCAGGTGTTGCTTCTTATCTGAGTGAAGGATCACAGAAGTAAAGGATAAAATATAGTTTGTAGTTTGTCACAGCGACAGACTTATGAAGATCAAACACTTGTCAACAACTGTTTGTCCTCCTATAACCATTACAGGATTATTAAGACGGTGACATTTTTTCATAGTTGGTACATTTTGTCGAGATTGTAGTGTATAATGTTCCAATTAGTTTAACAGGGTGTATTCTGCTGTGACGAACATAGTATTCCTTAATTGCTTTTGGCTGCTTCTTGAAATAAAAGAGTATCATCGTGTTACAAATACGTTGGTCACTGTGAAATTCGGAATCACATGCTTCCTTTCAAGTCATCAGAAATAACACAAAAACAGGTATTTCCAAAAACTGATGTAAAGCAGTTTATTTCTATGATGTTTGAACTGAAAATGCAACAAAACTGTTTGAAATGTAAAAGAACTGAGCCAGACTTTTTGTGGAATGTTATTTTATTCTGTCTGCCAAATAACCAGTTTGATGTTTTTCTTTATTGATTTTCCTGAATAGACTAGCTGCTTATGTGTTACATAGATATTGCAATTCTTGGTGAAAATTCTCATCTTTGACCAAAGTTAAGCGACTGTTTATTTTCCACAAACTTACTTATTTTTTTTTCTTTTTGACTCCCACAGACATCAGTCCATAGCAAATGACTAACAGTCTTGGTCCACATTCAACTCAGATTATTTCTGGAAAATTTATCTAGAACCAACAGTGCCTTTCAGAGTTTGCAGTGACTGGTGCTTTGCAGTATTCCTTGAAGCTCTTTTCAGGTTAACATCTCTTACAGTAATTGCCCTCAGTAGCTACATGAGGTCCTAAAGAGCCTGAAAGGCTGGGAAATTGGTCACTATGTGGGTGAAAAGGAATAGGAATCAAAAACAGGAAGAAACTTGGAAGAAAGTCTTGGATAGAGATGTGAAACCATAAAATACAAAGACATAAAGTTTTAGATGAAAAATATACTCCTCTAACATTTTTAGAGATTTTTTGTGGTTTTGCTTTTTAAGTGAGATGTGTATTTCTATATACACCAAACAAAATCACTTGAGAACATCACATTACACATAATATAATTTTATGCATACAAACTAATAAAACGACATCACATTTATAAAGAGCATTTTACAAATTGTGACCTAATCCATGTCCCTATTGTAACTGCAAATAAGTCTAAAGTTGTCCAGAGAGTTCTACTTAATGGCCAGTCCCCTGAAAACAAAATGAAACAAAAACAAAAAATATTAACTAGTCAAAAGGTAAAGGTCATTATCTAAACAGTTAGTTGGACTAATTTAGAAAAAACTCAATAGAATCTTTTAAACTTACTTCTTCCTATTAGTATTTATGAGTTTAATTGTGCTCCAATTTGTAAAAATAATATATGTATGTAGTTCTAAAAGGTTTATACCACAATTCAGCAGTTCTTATGACCCCTAATTATTCTTATCTGTAAAGACAACCACTTCCAATGCCTTTAAGGTGTTTCTTCTGGTATTTTTATATCTACATAGATACAGATATAGATAAATATATCTATTGAATATGTATTCTGGTATTGATATTTATATATGTTCTAGGTATTGCTATCTATCTATCTATATATCTATATCTTTATCTATTGTCTATATCATCTGTACTATATTATCATCAGTATCATCATCTATATCTATATATCTATCTACATCAATTGACATATATCTAGTACTTTCCTAAGAAAAAGTACACAGGAAACCTATTTATTTATTTTAGATAGTCAATATCTGAGGATGTCTTTATTCCACACTCATATATGATTGGTATCTTTGAAATCACTTTATAGTGAAATTTTGTATGCTTTGAGCCACAGTCTTCTGAAAATCATGGTTGCTGCTTAGAATCTAATATCATTTCTTATTCTTAAGCATTTCTCCATGAGTTACTTCTACTCTTCAAGAAGTTTTTAGAAACTTTTTTTAAATTACTGTTTTCTGAACATTCATAACAGTTTGCTTTGGTTGGGAATCTTTCTTCATTGTGCTTGATCCTTAGTAAGCCCTTTTTGTTTGGAAATATATGACATTCAGTTCTGCAAAATGCTTCTGAACTGATTTTTGATAATTTTGTCACTTCTATTTTCTTTCTCCTTTATTTCTGGATAGTATATTAATCCCTTCTTTATTTTTTGTCTTCCTCCCAACCCTCAACATTTCCTTGACACTACCTTCCATAACTTTTGAGAATTTTTTCCAATAAACATATTTTAAATTTCAATAGTTATTTTTTATTCTTATATTATTAATTTTATAATTACACACTCTTTTAGGTACAATATCTCTTCTCATCAATCAGGATAATAGTTTATATAACATATTTTAAAGTTTTCTCTTGTACCTCATAATGTCTCTATTTCCTCCCAGTTTAATATCTTTATTGTGTCATTCTATATTTCATATCAGAGACTTTCCTCATTTATTTGGTGTCCCTTGGTCATTCATTCAAACTGAAGAGTGAGGCATGTTTACAATTTAAAACAGAAAAACTGGATGACATTTCTTGGTATAGGGTAAGGATTTTCTTTTTTGGGGGATATATTTTTTAATTTTTAAGTTAGTGTAAGATACTATGTTAGTTTCAGAGGTAAAAATAGTGATTAGATATTTATATAACTAATGAAATAATCACTCCAAAAAAATCTAGTACTAATCTGATACCATAAGTAGATATTACAATATTATTGACTTTACATTCATATGACTATTTTGTAACTACCAATTTGTACTTCTTAATCTCTTTTTCTTTCTCATTCCCCACCACCCAAATTCTCTCCCATCTGGCTACCAATTGGTCTCCGTATCTATGAGTTTGTTTCTGTTTTGTATGTTTATTTATTTTGTTCTTTAGATTCCACATGTAAGTGAAACCATATGGCATTTGTCTTTGTCTGACTTACTCCAGTCAGCAAAATCCATGTTGAACATGGCAAGATTTCATTCTTTTTTATGGCTGAGTGAAATTCCATTGTGTATGTGTACCACTTCTTCTTTATCCATTCATTCATTTTGGGACACACAGATTGCCTCCATAGCTTGGCTATTTTAAATAATGCTACAATGAACATATGAATGCACATGTTCCTTCGAAGTAGTGTTTTGAGTTTCTTCAAATAAATATCCCAAAGTGGGATTACTGAGTCTTTCTTTGTCTCTTGTTATAGCCATTGTTTTAAAATCTACTTTGTCTGGCATAAGTATTGCTACCCCATTTTTTGCCTGTTTGTTTCTGCCTGTTTGAAATAGCTTTTTCCATCCCTTTACTTTCAGTCTCTGTGTGTCTTTTGACCTGAAGTGAGTCTCTTGTAAGCAGCATATATAAGGGTCTTGTTTTCCTACCCATTTAGCCACCTTATCTTTTGATTGGAGCATTTAAACATTTTACATTTAAAGTAATTATTGATAGATATGTAGTTATTGCCATTTTATTATTCATATTTTTATCTTTATTTTTTCTTCTTAAAGAAGTCCTTCTAACATTTCTTGTAATACTGGTTTGGTGAAGTCCTTTAGCTTTTTCTTTTTCTTCTCTGAGAAGCTCTTTATATGTCCTTTGATTCTAAATGATAGCTATGCTCGGTAAAATAATCTTGGTTGTAGGTCCTTGCTTTTCAACACTTTGAATATTTCCTGCCAATCTCTCTGCCCTGCAAAGTTTCTGTTACACTCAGCAACAAAAAAGAAACAAACCATCCAATTAAAAAATGGGCAGAAGACCCAAACAGATATTTCCAAAGAAGAAATACAGATAGCTAACAGACATATGAAAAGATGCTCAAGGTCACTAATCATCAGAGAAATGCAAATTAAAACAACAATATGATATCACCTCACACCTGTCAGATGATTATCATCAATAAATCAAAAAACAGCAAGTGTTGGCAAGAATGCGGACAAAAGGGAACCCTCATACATTGTTGGTGGGGTTGCAAATTGGTAAAGCCACTATGGAAAACAGTATGGAAGTTCCTCAAAAAATTAAAAATGAATATACCTTTTGACCCAGCAATTGCACTTCTGGGTATTTATCCAAAGAAAACAAAAACAACAATTTGTAAAGATCTATGCACTCCAATATTCATGGCAGCACAATTTACAATAGCCAAGATATGGAAGCAACCTAAATGCCCATCAACAGATGATTAGATAAAGAAATTATGGTTAACATATACATTGGAAATCAACTGACAGTTTTATGGGAGCTCTCTTATAGGTAACTAACTGCTTGTCTCTTGTTGCTTTTAAGATTCTCTTTGTCTTTAACCTTTGGCATTTTAATTATGATGTGTCTTGGTGTGAGCCTCTTTAGGTTCCTCTTGTTTGGGACTCTCTGCACTTCCTGAGCTTGTATGTCTACTTCCTTCATCAGGTTAGGGAAGTTTTCTGTCCTTATTTCTTCAAATAGATTTTTGATTTCTTGCTCTCTCTCTTCTCATGGTACTCTATGTGAATGTTGATACACTTGACATTGTTTTAGAAACCCTTTAAACTATACCCATTTTCTTGGATTCTGTTTTCTTTTTGCTGTTCTGATTGTTTTCTGCTACTTTATCTTCTAAATCACTAATTCAATCATTTAATCTACTATGGATACCCTCTAATGTATTCTTTATTTCAGTTATAATCTTCATTTCGTTTGGTTGTTTTTATCTCCATTTGTGTGTTTTCTATCTCTGTATTAAAGTTCTCACTGAATTCATCTACTCTTTCTCTAAGTTCAATGAGTATCCTGGTAGATTGCTTATCTATATTCTCTCTAGTTCTTTTTCTGGAGCTTGGTTGTGTTCTATCATTTGGGGCATGTTTATTTGTCTCCCCATTTTGGCTGTATCCCTGTGTTTGCTTCTATGTATTAGGCAGAGCTGCTATATCTCCCGGTCTTAGTAGAGTGGCATTATATAGTAGATGTTCTGTGGCATTTGGTAGCACATTCTCCATGGTCACCTGAGCCAGGCACTCCAGGTGTGTCCCGTGTTTGAGTTATGTGTGCCCTCCTGTTGTAGTAGGTAGTTGACCTTTGGTGCTGTTTGCACATCAGTGGGAGGGATTGACCCTCAGGCTGATTGGTTGTGAGGACTAGCTGTGACTATAATAGAGAAGCTGTTTCAGAGGGAGTGACCCTACAGAGCAGGATTCACTTTAACTAGGCTCTCTTGCCTGTCTAGTCTGCTCTTTGTGTTTGCTATTTGTGGTGTTCTGGCTCAGTCAGAAGCCAGCCACCAGGCATGCAGGCCTCAAGGCCTTTTGGGAGGAGTCCCACAGCAGGCTAAGTTCAGCGGCAGCATGTGCCCTGCCCAGGACTACTTGGCATGAGTTAGCAAATAGGTAGTTTTTTTGTAGGTGGCTGCTATCTGCACTGGGCTTGGAGATGCTTTGGAAGGCCAAGCCAGCTGTCACTATTTCCCAGCTAGGGGCTGCTCTGCAAGATTTACGGGGCACACCAAGTCCAGATGCTGCTTGTTTACATTTTGTGACTCTTTTAGAGATTTTAGGAAAGTCCACAGCAAAAGCCAAGACAGGCCATTTGTATGGAAAAAACACTGGAAGCTGCTTTATTTGGTCCACAAGTTGTTTGAGGCGGAGTCTCAGGGATGCTCCAGGGCAAGGCAAATGGTATTAGCCATGTTGATGGAGACTCAGATTTGGTAACTGCCTGTGTCTGCATGGAAGAAGTGGGAAGGTCTCAACAAAGAAACAATAGATTTTGTCAGCACTTCTGTCTTGGAAAAAGTTGACTCTCTAGCCCTCTCTCTGAAGCTAGACAATTCAGTTTCTCTTCATTTGTCTCTGGTGCTTTTCAAGCAGCTACCGCAGTGCTGGAGCTCAAAACGAGTGAGTCCATCTCCAAATATGTTCATGCAGGGCCTGTTAAGAGGAGCTCCTGGGACTCCCCCAGTCCTCCATCTCACTCAGACACAAACTTCACTGGTTTTCAAAGCCAGAAGTTATGGGGACTTCCCTCCACAGCAGTGGAACTTAAGCTGTGGAGCCTGGTGTGGGGCTAGGATCCCTTGTTTCTCAGGAGAAACTGCAAAAAGAAATCTCACCTGATTTTTAACTGTCACATGTCATGGGTGTGAGACCAGACTTTTTGCCCCTCCTACCAGTTTCAAAATGGCTTCTTCTATATGTCCTAATGGTAAGACTTCTGCTCAGCTAGACTTCAGGTGATCCTCAGTGATGGTTGTTCTGTAGTTGTAATTTTGATGTGGCCATGAGAGACCAGCACAGTCTTTACCTACTCTTCCATCTTGACCAGAAGTTCCTGGGAACTATTTTCAACATGGTTATTTATGTGAGGGGATGTTCAAGTGTCATAGTCTTTGAGTGTTTTCACTAGAGTTCTTTATTTTTTTCTAGGGAAGAATTCTTTATATCTCTTGTGGGTGTGTGAGTGGAGTGTGTGGGTGTAAGATTGGCTGCAAGCATGGTGCTCTTGGGGTGCAGGGTAGGGAACTGGGGTGGTTTTCCAGGCATCTTGTACACCCCTGCATTATTTTACCCTCCAAACTCCCTGATGTCCTGAACTCTGTAACATTTCTGGTGACTTTGTTCCCCTCAGAGACTAAAGCTCTGGTCTTTGAGGGGAAAGTCAGTAAGGCAGAAGCAGCATAGAAATATGTGACAGTTATCCTCTTGTTCTTCAAACATTGAAGCAAGCCCACTTTTCATATTTCCTTCCCTGATATTAGGCTTCAAAAGCTTTGATAGACACTTTATTAGGTAAAAAGATTTCAGTTATCTCTAAAGTTATTTCTTTTTTAATAAGATAATTTAAATTATATTTTGAGGTAAAACTTTACTGAAAGCTTTATAGCTGATCAGGTGCATTAAACTAAATACTTTTTCTTCGTTTACTAATTTTGTAATTTCATTAAATAAAAGAAGTCTTTAGTTTTTTGAGTGACTTTTTCTTTCTATGTAATCCCATGCTGCTTATTGCTCTTATTTCTATTATTCTATATAGGCTGTAGGTTTTCTTTTTTCCCCACACTCAGAGCCTCACAATGGACTTGCCAAATTGTAATTATCTCAGCAAATCTTTTTGTTCTGACCGATATAACCTACGTGTTTTGTTTCCCACCCCCCCCCCCCCATTTTCTGGAGCTACATAGTTTAGCCTAAGTTTAAAAAGTAATCGCCATTCTTTTTGAATCTTGAGATGATATTTCTTTAGACCCTGTAATGTACATAGTGTAAAACCATTTAAATTTATGTTATTTTTTTCTTAGAAACTCGATTTCAAATAATCACGTACAGAAAAAAAGTGAAAATGACTATTTATATTAACTAAGGAACTCAGTGAGAGTTGTTAAAGGGTTGAAAAATCATAGTTATAAAATTTAAGAAAAGTAACTTGGATATTTTAGCCAACAGAATGGTCTAACAGTATGCATAGTTCAAGAACAACATAGAAAAATGATGACCTGCTGTTCTCTACAACTAGATAAGACCTAAGAAGAGGAATTAGGCATAAAGTAAAATGTGAAATTATGAAACTTTCTAAGATACTCTGACTCTTATGTATTTTTAACCTAAGTATCCAGTTTGCATTAACCTATATATTTATTGCTTTTAAAGTTCCACACAGTATTTAAGCAATACTGTCTCAACAATACCTACAACTAATTTATTGTTTAGGATCCTAAGAATCCCTACCAAAGATATAAAAAACTTTAATTTTTCAGAGATATCGAATTAGCATAAAGTGCAAAAGGGACCAATAATTCAATTGTTTTGGGAAAAGTATTTAATTAATATTCATCCTAATTTTTTAATAATACCAGAAAAAGCTTCTAGGGAAACAAATAATGTGTGTGTGTGTGTGTGTGTGTGTGTGTGTGTGTGTGTGTGTGTGTGTATGTGTGTGTTGTGCCAAGTATGGGAGGAACTCTTCTGAAGGCAGAACATAGATTATATTCAGAGATCCCTTCTCCAAGTGACTCTTTTCCCTGACTGCCTATTTAACCTAGTGATCTCTGATAGGAAAACATTGGACTCATTACTCTGGCTTTCAGTCCAGCTCCCATGCATGCCAGAGGCTCCTTCAGTATCCTCTCTTCCAAATACACAGAGCTGATGTCTCCACTAGGATAACTATACACTAGAGCAAAGCTGACTTGGCTTTCTCAGTGTTCCTCATATATATTTATCCCTGAAATTATAAGGCTGTAGAGTTAATCACATAGCTTTTCCCCCATTCTGGCTCTTTTTTTTTTTTTTTTTTAATTTTTCCAATCCAGTTATTTGTTTTGAATTTCAGGTATCTTATGGAACATAGGAGAAACTAGATATAGCCTAAAGTTTTAAAAAATATTAAAAGCGTAGATATATATATAAGGGCTTACTAATATATCTCCATGTTTGCATGTGTGTGTTCTGAGCTGTCCACTTATATATTAGAACCTGCCTCATGGGAATTTGCATTTGCATTGTCACACTTGATGATCACCTCTCATCATTATTTAATCTAATAACAAGTAGGTAGATTTATTCCTAAGGGACAGTTGCCAGGGTTTGGTTCAGGGCAAATATCTTTTAGTTTACAGTCTTTAAGGAGAAATGTTGGACCTAATGCTGAAGGCTCCACATCACATGGGAATCAAGTTGGATGCAGTTACTGTATGTGACCTGGGAATTGTAGCCTGTAGAAAGGAGTAAGTACATTTTATAAAAGCTGGGGTAGGGAGAGGGGTGGGAGAAGAATGTATATACATATAAATACACATAAACATATGTTGAATTGTCAGAGGGGTGGACTTGCAAATGCTGAATTGGAAAGCCAAAAACTATTAACAATCTCTTTCTCACTTTCTTTTCTTCTAGAGTACAGCCTGGAAAGCTTAAATTCTAGGTTTGCCAGTCTCTTTTGTAATTAGAAGAGGCCACATGCAGATTTCTGTACAAGAAAAGGTAAGTGGAAACTTCTACAAAGTGCTCCCTTCCTCTTATTTTCATACTTAAAGATCAAAGCAAGGGCAAGTTACTTGAATCATCAAACCAATGACAAAAGCCTACACACTAAGAACGTGGATTAGAAGATGGAAACAGTCTCGCTATTGGTTTTGCTGAGCTGCTGTGGCTCCCCTTGGATTTTTTTGTTGTGTGAAACATTTATACTTCTTTCTAGTTAAGCTAAGAGAGCAAGAGTTCAGAGTATCCTATTATTTACAGCTTGAGTACACACCTCTGCTACAAGAGGTTAAGTGATAAAATGATTCAAGGTTAAATATTTTCAAGAAGAACTTAGATAAACAAAGTTACCCAGATCTTTTTTCTAAAGCAGACATCTTCCAGCCCTTATAAATTCTCCAAGGCTGTATATAGTAGAAAAGATTTCTCAGTGTGCATGCCCATATTCCCACTTACTTTTTTAGCAGCTTGATTGAGGTATAACTCATATGCTACATGATTCACCCATTTAACGTGTATAGTTCAGTGGTTTTTAGTGTATTCACAGGAATGCACAACCATCACCATACCTACTTTTAGAACATTCTATTATCCTCAAAAGAAACCTAATAACTCCCCTGTTTTCTAAGTATTCTAAAGTAGGAGTTTTCATGAAGTGCTTTTGTTTCATGTCAAATAGTTTTATTTTAATGGAGTTATTTATTTTAAAAAGTGAGCGCTGTCTTTCAAGTTGGCAACAAACTTGGCAAGAAATATAATTAAGCCAATATCTAAATTCTTACCTTTGATATCCTCACATTTATCAGAAATTAGGAACAAAGCTAATTCAACTGCCACAGATTAGATAGAGTGTTGTTATAAGAAATATGAGACTTTGATTCCTAAGCATTTGCCTATTTGGATATAATTAGATTAGTATTAAATTGAATCAAAGCACATTAAAACGGAGATTCAGATAAGAGGATGAATGATGTGGTCTATTTTTTTCTCTTATAAGTACTTCGCCAAGAAGGTTATGAAGTAAAAGAAAGTTCCTTTTGGCTTTCCTCTTTCACATCTTATTAGCATACAGCTGCTGTAACAAAATCATCCAGAAACCCAGTGGCTAAAATAGAATAGTCCAGAGAAGGGTGGGTAGTCCGAGGAACTAGATGGGGTCATCTAGGACTCCAGCTCCCTTCCATCATGGTGCTCCACCATTGCCTAGGAGATATTATCAAAGCTCACTGTTATGGACTGAATCGTTTCTCTCCCAAAATTCATATGTTAAAGTCTTAACCCCTGAAGTGACTATATTTGGAGGTAGGGCCTATAAGTAGGTAATAAAGTTTAAATGAGGTCATAAGAATGGAACCTAATCCCATAGGATTGGTGTCCTTATAAAAACAGAAAGAGATACCAGAGATCTCTTTCTCTCCACTAGTGCACAGAGGAAGGACCGACCATGTGAGGACACATTGAGAAGGCAGCCATCTAGAAGCCAAGAAGAGACATCTCACTAAAAACCAAACCTGATGACACCTTGATTTTAAAATTCTAGCTTCCAGAACTGTGAGAAAATAAATTTCTGTTGTTTAAGCCAACCAGTCTGTGTTATTCTGTCATGGAAGCCTGAGCAGACTGATACCCTGGATTTCCAGCACTATGTTCTCATGCTTGCACACAGGAAGGAGAACAGAAATGTAGAGGAGAATAATCATCTCCTTTTAAGAATATGATATACAACTTTCAAATATTATCTCTGTTCACTTTTCATTGTCCAGAATTTAGATATGTGAGCATGCCCAACTGCAACAAAGATGGGAAAATATCTAGTGGGTTGACATGTTCCTTGCTAAAAGTCACTGTGTGTGTGTGTGTGTGTGTGTGTGTGTGTGTGTGTGTGTGTGTATAACAGAAAATTAACTAAAAGTCAGAGGAGTAAATGTATACTAGGAATTTAGTAGTCTCTGAAACAAGTGATCTTCCAGTTTTCACATCTCATTCTAAGTGCCTCTTTGTTAATCAACAGCTTCCTAATGATGACTGCAGATTTAGCTTCTTGACTTTGATATTTGATGCAACTTTTCAAATTCTTTTTCCAATCCTGTTTCTTTCCTCAGCTCTATGTTCCTAGAAACCACTGATCTTTCTAATTTTATGCTAAAATATTAATGGCTGGTAAATTAGTGATAATACTCTCAAATAACTTATTTTCTTTTAAATAGAAACCTTTATAAATTACTATGCCTTAACCTAAATTGGTAAAATTCTAAATACAAAATTTTCAGATAATAAGGAAGCAGTTGGGGCCAGTTCTCTTTTCAGTCTCACTGAGATACTTCATAAATAATTGCTTGTGTTTAGGATTTACTTTTTAGTGAATGATAAAGCAATGAGTACCATTATCTTGAAGTCTTACTGTTTTTAACTCTCTGCCTTCCATTTATTCATTTGGGAGGAGGATTTTTCTTGTACATTTGTATCTATATCACATTCAGAAAGACACTATACTATCAAAAATTTTCTAGAGATAGTAAAGAATTACATGCTGTCAGGAGAGATCTAAAGGAACCCAGCTATATTATTGCTTGCCTGGGATACCTTCCTTTATTCGAGAAAAATGTATTGGCTATGTACTCCATGGAGGTGCTGGGGATATGTAGAGCCATGAATAAGACACACCTGGACCCTATCTTCAGAGAGTTTAGAGATTTGCTACCCTATAATAATAGTATAGTTTGTGTCTGTTTGCATACAGGAAAACTAGTTCCTTTCTCTAGCAGGCTGTGCTGCTGAGAGGAGAAAGGGGGAAGAGAACTCAAAGGATTATGAAGAATGTATATGCTTTCTCTTTCCATGCCTTTCAAGGCTGCTTTCTACATACTCTCAGTGACTGTACCAGAGTCCGAGGGACCCACATTTGGACAGCTGATTCACTTGCAACATTGCCCTGGTCTCAGATGCCCTGTGACCTTGTTGGCTCCTTGCCTGTCTGTCTATACTTTGTGATTCTTTTGTAGTCACTGTACTCCTAGCAGACAAGTAAAAACATCTCTCACATAGCAGATGTGAATGAAAAGGGGACTTTCATAACCAACAATCTTTAATTAAAATCATAACACTCTCTAGTTTTATGTCTCAGGACCACATGACACATGAAGTGTTTGGATAATGAAATAATGAAATTCAGCTGGTACTTTTTTTCTATAATGGGTCTTCTTGGATAGAAGCCAAATGGATTAAATTTGTACCAAATTTGATCATGTACCAGGAGGTATTAACATTAAGTTTTATATATAATTCAGCTTATGCATTTCTACCAGGAGAGCCAAAACTAATTTAATTTTATTAGGGTCAAAGGACAATTGTAGCATATGTGCGTGAGAGGGGGCTCAGAATGTGGTTTGGCTTCTCTGTCATCAAGTATGTCATCAGTGATGACACTCAAACTTCCAGGGGAAGAAGTCAGTGAGGGCACAAAGTGACTGGGGTATATTAAGTTTCTCAAAGCCTATTTCTGTAACAACAGCCAGAGAACTTTAGGGGCAGCTAACTTTTTCTGTAAATGACTAGATAGTAGATATTTTAAGCTTTGTGGCTCATAAGGTCTCCGTTATGACCACTCAGCTCTGCATTTGTAGTGAGAAAACACAGACAAAACTTAAATAAATGAAAAAATGAATGAATTAATGTGGATGTGTGCAGATAAAACTTTATCGATAGACACAGGAATTGGAATTTTATGTAATTTTGATATGTCATGAAATATTATTCTTCCTTCGATTTTTCTTTTCAACTATTTACAAATGTGGAGACTATCTTTGCCAATCCCTGGTCCGGTTTCTTCTTCATTCAACAAGTAATTATTGAGTGACTACCATGTGCCAAGAACTCTTCTCCATGTTGGGCATCCTGCAGTGAACAAACAGAACTCTCTCTGCACGCAGACCTTACATTCTAGATTTGTCTGCTATCTTTGCTTATCATCCAAAATTGTCACTAGAGTGGTGATGGGTGTAATGGCAAAATTTAATGTTCACATATGAATTTAACCATGACTAAATGAAGTTAGCATTCAGCAAGTTCAATCACAAGCATGCTCTTTGTACATACTTTTACTATAATCCTTCTTGTACTATATTGCATCTCATTTATTCCTTATACCTAGCATAGTGCCTGGCACAGAAAAGGCATGTTTAGGAATGCAGGCGGCACAATTCAGTACCACATTTAATTGAATATAAGATGCTATTAGTGTTAATTAGCATTAATGTACTAAGAGTTAAAATGTTACCAATTAACTCTCAAATGGTCAACATTTGAGAAGCATTCAATTTCAGAAATGTTAAAATGTGAAAAAAGAAAAGTGAGACTTAGACTCTGAAATACAGTGAATGTTTCCTAAATAAATTGTCTATGTCCCATTGGTTCTGAAAATATATAATACTAATTTATAATGAGGCATAGGAAGAATCAAAGTCATAACTAATGGCTGTGTGAATAATGCCATGTGACAGCTGCATCTCTGTGACTCTGCTGCATGTGTGTGCTGGAGATGCTCCCTCCCTACTCAAAGGCCTTGTTTGCTTTCCTGCAGGTTCCAGGGCTGCCTGGCATGCAGCCTTACCTCCTTCTTGCCAGTCTGGTGGTGAGTGGTGCAGAAACATTTTAATTAATGGTGAACTTCTCAAAGTTGAATTCCAAACAATTACAGCTTAATTTCACTTTTGGCCTCATTTTCATCATTTTCATTCTCTCCTCCCTTCCCATTAGATGACACTGTTTCACAGTCTGTAAAGCTGGCTAATGGCTCTGCCTGCGAAAGAGAGCATTGTTTCTCTCTCCTGCAATTAAAAGCTGTGAAGAGACAAAGACAGAACTCTCACACGAAACATCTTTAGAGGAGTCTTTCCAAAATGTAGACACCTCATTCTTCTCTAGCTGGGGAATGCTTTTTCTTTTTTCCTGAAAGGATTATATCTTCCCTATAACAACTGTTTGCACACAAGACTCAAAGAAAGTTCATAGCACAGATCACAAGTACATCTGATATGTAAGTGAAATGATCTGTAGCACTGCTAATTAAACCTAAATTCTTGATTTACTATTTATAAAACAAAATTGATTATTACTTCATCAACAACATTTAAAGCATCATTAAGAGAGGTCTGCTCCAGCAGCCTCAGGTTAAATTTTTTAACAAGCACTTTAGTTGCTAATCTGTGTTATTGCCAACATATGTAAACTTCCTAATGCTAATTGCATTCAGCTGTGAATCAAACAATGTCTAATTCTCTTCAGGATTAATTATGCACATGTGCCGCCTGCATTCCTAAACATGGTTCTCATAAATAATAAGAGATATATCTAAGCAGATGGGATTTTTCCAACTAAGTGATCTGTTTATCATGAATAAAACAAATGACACATACTAGACTTCAAATTCAGAGTCCTTGCAATTTCACATATTTTTAACATTAATGATCATCCCAACAATTGTTTGTTTGAATATATTTTACAACAATTGAGCAGCAAACCATGTTTGCTCACATGCTATGTTTATCTCTTACAATATTAAAAAAAAAAAATTTGAACTGAGAACCAGAAACAATGTAGTTTATTTTATGTACCAACTGGGTAAAGATAATTCTAGGCTGTAAAGATTCAAATTCTGCAGTCCCCAGGGAGTTATGTTTAAATGGACTTCATAATTAAGCTGATAAAAGTTGTACGGTCTTCTCACTTTATAGAACAGAACATGTTGTGGGCATCTTTCCTAACATTGCTAGTCTAGAATCATTTTAATAATTCCATTAGTTTTTTGTTCCTGCAACAAAGATAATTTCAAAAGAAAATGTACTTGTACAATGCAAAATAAAAGGAACATTGGGAAAATCTATAGAATTGTTAGTAATGTATTCTATTTCTATGGAATTTTGTTCATTTGTGTAGTGAATCCATAGTATATGCATAGTATTATACATCACAGTTGAATTAAGATGCCTTGGTATCCCACATAAAATTATAATATATATATTTTCTAAAATATATATATAATTTTTTTATGGAGGGAGATTCATAACAGCTTCTTCTAAGAGTGGTTGAAATGACAGAGATTTGGGATAAGGTGTATTACCTCAACTGGACTAAGGTCAAAACCAGTAGTCTCTTCCCCAAAATAGTTTCAGACCAGAAGAGATCTAGAATTGCACTGTCCAAAAATGAGAACCACTGGCCATTTGTGGTCACTGAGCACTTCAGATGTGACTTTTCTGGACTGAGATAGATTTAAAAGAACGAATTAAAAAAAAATGTAAAATATCTCATTAATAACTTTTTTGTATTGAAAAATGTTTTGTACATATTAGATTAAATAAAATTTTATTAAAATTAATTTCACATATATTATCAATATGGTAGTAGCAAATTTAAAATTACATATGTAACTCATATCCTTATATTGGACAGAACTGATCTAGAAGGTTCTGAATCATCCAGTAGATCTAAAGAGGAACACAGACAATGTCTTTTTTGAAGTTCCTTTGGAAAATCTAATGCATATCAGGTTGAATAATACTACTCTAGAACTCGAGAAGGGGTGATGTGCAGAAAAAAACATGGCTTTACAGTTGAAGAGCTAGGTCATATAGATCAAATCAGAAAATATCTCTGGGATTTAGAGAGGTCAAGTAACTTGTCCAAGGTCACACAGCCCGTAAGTACTAGACCCAGAGTTAGTATTCTGTGACTCTAAAAAGCATGTTCTTTCCTCTATTTTATACTACCTTCTGGAAATATAGATGGAGAAAGGATGACTGATGTAGAAGCAGGACCAGGAGCACAAAGTATCATTGCAATCAGAGAAAGAGAGTTTTTGGAGGAGGAAAGTAATATTTGAGCACCATTTATTTCACAGGCTTGGTGCCAGATACTTTCACATTTACTTTCTTTATTCCACTTTCACTTAGTTCATACCAATACACTTTGTTTTGTTATGACAAGTCATAGACAAAATTCTTGAGACTATTTCTCACAAATTTTATTCATTTGACTCTTATACCTTCTTCCTCCCTAAATTTAATACCAATCTCACTGCTTTCTGCCCTCCTCTCTATCCTTTTTATCCTATACTGACCAACATTTATGTCCTGTCCATGACCATTTTTACTGGATTTTGCTAGGTTGCTAAGCTAGTTGATAAATTATTTAAATTGTCTCTAAAAATAATGCAACTGTATATAAACTTAGAATACAAAAGACCTGAGTTTGTATCCTGTCTCTACTAGGTAACAGAAATCTAAATTTACAAATTCTTTACCCTCACTGTGAAATTTATTTTCTTCACCTCTGAAATAGAAAAAAACAATACCTCCTTTAGAGTTCATCATGAGAATATTACAGATCTTCACAGTTCCTAGACTTAGTTGGTAAAAAAAAAATGCTCAGCTAATGTTAATTCTTTTCACTTCTTCCCCCATTCCACCCCCCACATATCATTTATCATCTAGTATTCACTATGCAGAGCCTTTACGAAAAGGGGCTACATGGAACTTTCAGTGGAAGACAGAACGAGCAGGGAGAACTTTTCTGGTACCTCTCAACCTCACCAAAGTTAATTGTTTCCTACTTGGCCTGCACAAAACCTTCTTTGTCCTGAACTATACAAGTGTAAGCTTAATCACTGTACATGCACTGTTAAAAAGCACTAACTGTGATTATACCAGTGAAATAACATAACCCTGCTATGGTTTTCACAAGAACACTTAACAACATTACCTATGTGATGCAGTAATAAATTAAAACATTAAATCAAATATTAATTTTATCTGACAAACCTGCTAACAATTTATTTGACCTTGTGGCAATAATTATTTTAAGCTCTTGTAATTATATTTTTTGACTAAGCAATCAGCCACAGCCCTTCCTTATGGTTTTATGAAGACATCCTTTGGTTCTGAAGATCAGTGTCTCATAGGCTGATTAAGAGACCATGGTGTGAATGTGGCTAATGATAGAAATAGAAGGTAGAGAAAAGAATCATTTGGCTCAAATCCCTTTGTCTCAAGTCTTTCACTGGGAAATACTTGCACCTCTTCAATTTACATCCCTCACACTACATGGAGTCTCCTACCTCTCACCTCTGTCTTCCAGGGGATGTACAATATTCCCATCTTCATCTAGATTACCCAGAAGCAGACTATTCTGATTCTTTAAGTATCTAGAAATTTTTTATCCTTTAATAAAATTTTTAGATTGGGTTTAATGAGATATCCACTAAAAGAAAATCAAAATTAAAAACAAAGTAAAAATAAAACAAAACAACAAAAAAATCAAGATTTAGTCCTGCCGATAACTTCCTTCGACTGCTGATGCTTTAAGTATAATTATCATTTATGTTAAAAAAAAATTAAGTATTTATGATATTGAGGCATAAAAAAGTGCAATTATATTCAATAGCTGCATTTCCCAAGATAAGAGAGTAAATACTTCAGACAGTTTTCTCTCAGGTTAAAACTAAAATGGTTATTGAACTTCACCTTTGCCTCAGTCTTCTCATTTGTAAAGTGGAAATAAAGCTAGTGAATATCTCATAAGATGATTTGGAGGTTTAAATAAAATAATAATTATAAAATACTTAGAACAGTATCTGGCAGTATGTGCTTAATAATTATTTTCTTCTCTTATTTTCATTAATATCTTACAATTTCAACCAACCCAAACTCTCCCTACACACTTTGACCTTATGATTTTCTTATAAATCATGGATTTGAGTTAATGGGAAATATATAATGCATATAGATTTTAAAAAATCTAGCTGTCCTTAAAATTGAAAAGCATCCAAAAATACAAAAGGAAGAAAATGGATAAAACATTAGATAAATGAAAGAAAAGGTGCTAGTGGAGACTCTAGTGACTGCACAATAAATATATCTGCCCTGGGCATTGAGCCTGAGGGCATTTTTATGGTTTTTTTCCTTCACTTTTCTCTGGGCTCATGCCCACATACATGTAAATGCAAGCCTCAGTCCATTCTCTTCCCCATTAGTGTCTTTCCAGACTTGATAAGGATATTCATGCTGTTCCCTAGGGTTTAATAATTGCCAGAAGATGCATTAAATGATAACATTGATTGTGAAGTACTTTAAGTTGCTAAATTCTCTTTTTAACAATTAATTTCATATCCTTCCAAAAACAATTTTAACTGCTTGGCACAGAACATATGGTACTTAATATTTCACTGACATTTAAACAAGTCTAAATTTGTGAGTTTCGTTAAATAGCTTTACACTAAAAATCATTTAATTTCTAAAACATTTGTTTGGCAACGAACACTTCATCGTTTGTAATGTGAAAGGTACATGAGCAGTAGGCTGTAGTCCAAATATAGCTTGCTAATGGATTCTAGAGAAATTTCCCCTCTTAATTATACATCTTGGAACTTGAAAGTAAAAATAAACTTTGATAAATAAACAAACTAATTTTATAAGGTCTATTTTAAATATAAAGGGGAAAAACAAAATAGTCTCTACTCCTTTAGCTTTAACTAATTAGCTTTAAAAAATTCTCCAGTTTCTTAAGTATATTACTAAATTCTTATATGTGAGGTCCCAGCTTAAAAATAACAAGGCTAAAATGAAACACACACAAATACAATCTTAACATACATAAAACATATTGACCAATTTTGAGACATCAGATAAATATGTAATGGATTATAGTCTATGATTTCTAAGGTTCCTTCTAGTTTAGAATTCTATGATTCCTATTTATTCTAAAGTATTGAATTTTGGGTTTACATTTATTTTGATCAGTATTTAGTATAATATAATTAATATAATACAAAATTAGCTTTCTAAATGAGTGAGAAAATAGAAATAGACATTACATTTTGTGAAAATATAGGTTAGATATCAAAATATGTTTCATAATGCTTAAAAGTAAATGTTAAATAGTAACAAAATAATTAGATGAAAATTTAGAATGATATTCAGATAATATTAGAGAGGGAATATTTGTCAAACCCAGTTCCAAAGACAAAAATAATTAAAAGAAAACTGATTATACATCACTACATAAAAATGAAAAGTTTCTATTTATCAAGCACCATGAACAATCTAGGGGAAATATCCATTGGCAAAGTTAGCTTCTCTGCTATATAAAGAATAAATATTTATAAATCAATAAAAGAGACAAATAAGACAAAGACCATGACAGGATAAGCAAAAGATATGAGCAAGAAATTAAGGAGAAGTGAGAAGAAAAATTGTTACATATATATGAAAAAATATTCAGATTCACTTGTAATCTAAGAAATAAATATTTTTAAAAAACAGAAATGAAGAACATGTTATCTGAGATGAAGAATATATTAGGGGGAATAAAAACAGTGGACAGAGGATTGAACTACCAATACAGAGGATGAGGAAGCCAAGGACAGTCAATCAGAATGACAAGAAAAAAGAAGCCAAGACTATAATAATAATTTAAATAAGATACTATGAAATGTAAAAATATCCATGTCATAGGGATACCTGAAGGAAAACAAGAAGTTGAAGAGCTATTTGAAGAAATAATAATGGAAAACTTTCTTCATTTGGTGAAGGAAATAGACATACTACTCCAGGAAGCTCAGTTCCTGGAAAGTGGAACCCAAAGAGGCTCACAACAAGACACATTACAATTTAAACTCCAAAGGTTAAATACAAAGAGACGATATTAAAAGCGGCAAGAGAAAAGAAGTTAGTTATCTACAAGAGAACACCCATAAGATAGGCAGCAGATTTCTCAAAAGAAACTATGTAGGACAGAAGGGCTTGGCAAAAATATTCAATGTAATAAAAACCTAGGATCTACAATACTTTGAAGTATTCTAGGATCTAGAATACTTTATCTAGTAAAGCTATCATTTAGAGTTGAAGGATAGATTAGAAGCCCAGACAAGAATAAGCTAAAGGTATTTATCAACACCAAGCCAGTAATACAGAAAATGTTAGAGGGACTTCTTTAAGAAGAAAAAACATGTATCAAAAACATGAATAAAGAATGTTAATAACTAGATTCCTATCAACAAGTACTTCAAATGGAAAAGAAATAAGTGTTCCAATGAAAAGATAGAGTGGCTGAATGGATAAGAAAACAAGTAATCTACATATGCTGCCTACAAGAGACTCAGTTCAGATTAAAAGACACACACAAAATAAAAGGCAAGGGATGGAAAAAGATATTGCTGGACCTAGAGGGTATTGTGCTGAATGAAATGGGTCAGATAGAGAAAGACAAATATTGCATGATTTCATGTACATATGGAATCTAAAGAATAAAATAAACAATATCAAAAACAACAACAAAAGTGGAAATAAACTCATAAATACAGAGAATATTTTGAGGGCTAATAGATGGGAGGGGTTTAGGGGATGGCAAAAACTGGTAAAGGGATTAAGAGTTTCAAATGTATAGTTGTAGAATAGACATGGAGATATAGCATGTAGTATGGGGAAGATGATTAATAATGTAATAAATATGTAAGGGGGAACAGGGGTACTAGATTCAGTGGGGTGATTGCTTTGAAAGTTATGTGGACCTCTGATCACTAGGCTGTACAACTGAAACTGGTATATTATTTTATGCCAACTATAGTTGAAAAAAAACCTCATTGAATTGTACAATGTAAATATGAGTGACTAATTGTTAATAAAGCTGGAAAAGTTACATTGTGATTTTCAGATTAAAAAGATGAAAAAATTTAGTATATAATACTATTAAGAAATGAAAACGTGAACATTTTTATAGATTACTTTCCTCAGTAGAAGCAATATTATTTGGTGGACAACTTGGTTATAAATATCAATAATCTTAAAAATATCCAGGAGAAGAATGACAAGAAGGAGCTGGTCTGGATTAAAAGAGAATAAATAACATGAACATAATATGAATCTTCAATTGTATTCTGGGGTGGGAGGTAAGAGATGGGGTTGAGGGACTCTAAAGAACATTGTTGGGGCAGTTGGTGACATTTAAAAATGGATTGTGTAATAAATAATAGTAATGTACATCTGTTAATTCCCTGATTTTCAGAATTTTATTTTTGTCATGTAGCAGAACATTCTTAATCTTAGGAAAAACATACTGATGTATAATGGTAAAGGGACAGGATTTTATTAATTTACTCTCAGGTGTGTGTGTGTGTGTGTGTGTGAGAGAGAGAGAGAGAGAAGAAGAAGAAGAAGAAGAAGAAGAAGAAGAAGAAGAAGAAGAAGAAGAAGAAAAAGGAGGAGGAGGAGGGAGAGGAAGAGGAGGAGGAAAAGGAGAGGAGAAGGAGAAGGAGAGGAGGAGGAGAAGGAGAGGAGGAGGAGAAATGGGAATGAAGAAGACAAAGCAGTGGGGCTTAGGGCAAAATGAATGAATATAAGTAAATAACATAGAGGAGTTCTTTGTATGATTCCCGCAACTTTTCTGTAAGTTAGAAACTATCAAAATTGAGAGTTAACAATAACAAAATAGTTTAAAAAGTGTATATACCCAATGTATCAATAATTTCACTTTAGGAATTTATCTTAAGAAAATAATCATGGATTAGCAAGAAGGGTATTTAGCACAGTGTTATTTATAATAGCAATAATTGGAAATTAAATAAATACTCAACAAATTTATTAGAAGTTTTTATTTTAAAGGTAGAATTCCATACAGTGATTAAAATCCTATTTAGACAAATGTTTATTGACATGAGAAAATATCTGTGAAATTGTTCATTTTAAAGTAGAAGATATTAAAAAGTAAGCACAGTAAGTTTCCTTTTAAAATCGACATTTATACAAACAAACAGAATCTCATGGACAAGGACAATACACTAATGGTTACCAGTAAATAGGTGGTAAGGGGGAAGGGTGGAGGTAGATGGGGTAAAAGGGGTCAAATATGTGGTGGCAGAAAGAAATCTATGAGCTGTGATCACACAATATATATATGTACACCTTAAACTTATTGGATTTCGTTAACCAATATCACCATAATAAAAATTAATTAATTAGTTAATTAAAAATAAATAGATAAATAAATAAATGAACATTTATTAAAATTGGTAGGTACACTAGTTGTATTCAAATGATTGATTTCTACTTATATTTTTTGGAGGGCAGATATATCCTTTCTGAAAAAAAAGGTGAATCGATTAAATACAGATAAAAGTGGAGATAGTGCTGAGCCAACTGTCTAGAATTTCTTTCATTTTGAGAGTGTTTTGTTATTCATCACAAGGCTTTATGACTTTTGTGGATCCGATATGTTTGCCTCTTTCTTCAGAAAAAGATGAAAAAATTACATTTCACAGTCGTGCTTATACAAAGTTGAATATATTAAGATCATATGTTAAAATATTTTCTTCTATATAAATGTTCATTTTTTAATTCTTATTTTAAAAGAAATTAAAATAATTGTATGGGTCATTTGAAGTAATGTGGGTTCTAGACACTGTGTCCGTTGGACCTAATGGATAAGTTGTAAGATGCTGACTTACAAAGCATCTATAGGGTACTTCTCAAATTTTAAGGTGCATGACACTCAGAGGAATATTGTTAAAATGCATATTCGAATTCAGTAAGTATGGAGTGAGACACAAGAGTCTGTATTTTTGACAAGTTCCCAGGTGATGTTAATGTTGCTGGTCCGTGAACCACACTTAGAGTGGCAAGGAGCTAAGAAATAGTTATAATCACGATGCCAAGGATCTCCATCTATTTGTATATTATTGTTCAACATCTATTCTTTCTTTAGGTGCTGGCTTGTAACCACTGGTCATATTTTCTTATGCATGCAAGATATCCTTTACTGCCTATTTCACACACATCTATTACTGCCTAGTGACCCGGACTTATACTTAGACCCATATCTATATTTAAATTGGTGTCTGGAAGAAGATATGCCAACATATTAGCAGAGATCATTTATTTGTGGTGAAAATCTGGATGGTATTTAATATTACATGTGTGCTTTACTTTTTACCAAATTTTCTTCATAGAGTACATATCAATTTTCTAAATGAAATATTGTATAAATAGTTAGCAATCTATAATATAAATATGTCGATGAAAAGAAAACAATATATATTGTTCAAGGCATAGTAAGCAAAGTGCTGTTTTAGTGATTTTGGTTGAAAAAGATAGGGGAAATGAAACCTGGCTATTAAGGAAATAAAACAATTTTTAATATAAAAGTATTTATAATAGAAATTACAGTTTTATATTTGTTACTACGATGAAAGCCAATTTAGTTTTAAATAACATATTTTTTCAATAGGCTCTGTGATGCTCAAGATTATATAAATTATATTTTCATCTTTCGTGACCAATCCATTCTATACTCTTAGTATGTACTTGCTAGATCTTGCTTTTAAGTGAGTGGTGAATAAATACATAAAAAGGCTATTTACTTTAATATTCTTGGCAATGACCAACATAATCAATAATGGGCAAATCTATTATAATGGCTGAAAATTCAGGGTCTATTACACAGGTTGTTATCATAACTTGAAAGACACTACCATACTATTTATTTCTACTCTTAAATATCATTGACACTTAAACTTTAAAAAATTTGTCTTGGGAGATCTACAACACTGCCCAAAAGTTTAGTTTTAACAATTTTTTAAAAGTTAAAACATTGCTCATGAAGTATAAGTTTATCTGGATAACATAAAATAGTATTACTTCACTTTTTCCATGAACTCTTACTGGAATTCTTTTTATCACTCTAAATTTATTATAGAGTGGCAATTTTTTCCCCTATAAACTCACATTTTAACTTATAATATATGAATATTTTTAAGTCTTTGTCTGATCATCCATCAAGTTTTCATAGTTATAAATATTAGCTTAAATCCAAATAATTTGAACAGAAAATAAAATGAAATGCATAATTTCAAATTGAATAAATATATTTTGCTAAAACAGTTTCAGATTGGATAAATGTGATATATGACTGAATAATATAACGTCACTGCAACATAACAAATACAGTATATATGCATCTTTATGCATATATATAATATAATCTTTGAAGTTTTAATGTTCTCATTGTGCTATACCTTTTAAAATTTTATTTATAACCAGTATATGACATATAAACAATGGAAAGCTTTCAAAGTTGAATTCATTATAGGTATTAAATGCACCCATAATTACACCTTTCTCCATTCACTTGAGATGACCTGTTATTTGGCACTTTTTGGATGGAAATATTCTTATTCAATTCATGGAATGTTTTCAACTATATTAGTGCTAGTATGTAGTAACTGCCTTATCCAGACATATAATTCTTAAAGAAATACTGAAATGGAACTCCATGAAATTAATATTCTGTGTTTCCCCTGCAGACCCTCAGGAAGAGGAATTTTACATGATTTTTGCAGAAACCTGATATAAGCCTGTATAACTTAAGCTTCAGATTTACGTTATTTCCCATAATTACTTAGCACCAGGCCAACACCCTGTATACAATGCCATATTTATTTTAGTTTTGAACTATAGTTTTGAGGTTTTATAATTTCTTTGCGTAATGTGTATATTTAGAAAATATATACTATGGTTGACAGGCATTATAACTACTCCTGTTATACAATACAGCCATTGAGGCTTTGTCTTTGAATCATATAAACATAATCTTATGAACTGTTTTAAACTTTAGGAAATAAATTACTTTATCCAGTATTTCAAATTTTTAATTTTATGGCAATAACTATATATAATATTTATACATGTGACAGAAAATCATAATTGCCTATGTAAGCCAGTCTAAACTAATTTATTCGTTTATTTCCCCTGAAAGACTTCATGACTTGTCCCTCAATGATGAGAAACATGACGTCATGGAGAGCTAGGACCTAATGACAAAGAACAAAATCACTTTGATAAAATTAAATAATTTGGGAATATAGTGATAGAATTAAGCAAAATTTGAAATATAAAAAGAATATATGAAACATACATGTGAGTTATGAAATATAGTAAGAAAAAATCCCCATGATTCTACCATCCAACTTAAGAACTAGAATATTACTAATAGTGTTTCAACTACTTATGTGTTTCCATTCTTTTCCTCCAGAGGTAATCACTATATTGAGTTTTGTGCTTATCTTTCTAATTCTTATAAAAATAGTTTTATCACAACAAAAATGTTACCTCTGATTGCTTTTGAGTTTTAAAAACATGATTTACTGTGTGATCATTGTTTTTCAATATTTATGGTAGGAATTGGCAACCTATGGTCTCTGGGCCAAATCTGACTCCTGAGACAGTTATATTTCATACAAGGTCTAGTTATTCCACAATGGGAAGAAAGCCTGGCAGAATATTTAGTGTGCCTCACTATCTAAAACAGAACCTCCAATAATTACTTAAATTATCAGAAACTAATAATTTAAGACTATGTCATAAATCTTAAAGAATAATTACTTTTAAATTCTAGAGGACTAAAAACAAATTGTTTCAAACTTATTGCCTTAGTCAGCTGAGGCTACCATAATAAAATACAATAGACTGCTTGGCTTAAGCAACGGATATTCATTATCTCATAGTTCTGACTTTTAGAAGCACTAGATCAAAGTGCCAGCATGATCAGTTTGGGGTAAAAGTGCCTTTTCTGGTTTGCAACTGTCTACCTTCTTGCTATTTCTTCACATAGTGGTGAGAGTTAGGGCTTTGACATATAAATTGGGTGGTGGGGGGATGCAATTTAGTCCAAAATACTTATTTTTGAACTTCTTAAAACTTTTAAATTCAACATATATATACATACACACACACACACACACACACACACACACACACACACACACATACACGCACATATATATAGTACACAATTAAATTTATATAATTACATATACACAAATATGTATATAAAACTGATATTTGGCAAAGCAATGCAACATATCTGAAGTTCTGTAGCTTGTCTTTTTGTCCATTTGAACATTTGGAACCTCAAATCAACACAAATTTTGTAAAGCACTCTTTACAAACTTTCAGTCATGACCGATTCTGCTATGGCTGTACAGATTCACTCTTTTAAAAATGTCTTTTTATGTTGGTTATTTTCTTTTTCATGTAAAGTGGAAATACTCCTGGGATCACGTATTTTTGTTATAAATAACGTAACCTATCCTCCCTCACTCTTTTTATTACTCCATTTCTTACCTTCTCGACTAAGTTCGTAAGAGTTCCTAAAATAACAACTCTTCACTGAAGTGCTCTCTAAATAAATTCATGAATTCTTTTCTATGTTCATTCAGTTTCCTTTGACCAATTCATACATTTCATAATATATACTCCAGAAACACTGAAGGATACATGTTGTATAAACATGGTTTTACTTGTAATTTTTCAGCTATAAACACCTTGTTATCTTTACTCAATGTAAAATCTTATTGATTCATTACTGGGCCATACTTCCACAGTTTGTGATTCAAAAGATTGAGATAGAACCCAAGAATATGTATATGAATAGGTGATGCTGATGATCTGGAGACCACACTTTAAGAACCACAAATTAGATTTTTGTCTCTTCCAAAATCTAAGTGATGCTGTTGGAATAATCCAGGTCATAGAAAACTAAACCATATTGATTGCATGTAGGCTTATGACAACAGACCATAATGAAGCATCTCTAAAAAGTTAAGGAGAACCTGCTTTTAGATTTTTTTTATAAGGATGTTGGTAGCACATGGTATGCATTGAATGACTACTTTTTATACCTTGGCTCATCGTTCACTACACTACATGGGTTCTTTCTGTATATGAAAACCTAGGACAGGTTTCATGCATCATTGAAGCCTGATAAATTTTTTAATTTTTAATTTTTTAATTGTGTGTTAAGTAACGTGACTGTGTTTATACCTCTGATTGATTCCCAGGAACTCAGAGGCAAACTTGTAGCCAATCTCTAATAGAGTATATGAGAAATTATATTGGGTATTGGTGCATTAATTTTCTACTTGGCTTTATCTTATATCATTTACCATGTTTTTTCTTACTATCCTATCAACTTATTCTTATTTTTATATTTTTATTTTCTATGTCTGTATAGATAACCTCAGTTACTTTTTTAAAAGAAAGTAATGGTAAAGATGATTAAATAAGTGACCAGCTAAGTATTCAAAGAGATAACTGTATGACGGTACTAATGATATCAAAATTAGTAATTCAATTAAATTCACTAAGTATGAGATTCAATTAAATTCATTAAGTATAACATAGTTGAGTTTGAGGATCTGCTATATTTTTCCCCTAAGTATTACATTTATTACTTGGTTATATTCCCACTTATTCTTTAACAGTTAGATTTTTAGTGTTTCATTGTTAATTGAGGTTTACCATGAGTTTCACAAAGTATAAGCTATAATCATTTTAATATGAGGACATGGCCAACTAGGCCCAGAATTTCTCTTTTGCAAGGAAACTTAGGAGAGTATTTCATAAAACTAAGTGATTCTGTTTCTCGTTATACATCTGGAATGTAGTATTTATTATTGTACAGAAATCTCACTCCCCCAAAAAAGGTGAGAGCACTATTCATGGTAGATTAGTTTTACTTGTTCAAGTATATCATGTTTCATTAGCAGAGGCAAAAGTTCTTTAAACAAATAAGGAGGGGTTTGTTTCCTGTTGTTGTCCTGGGTCGTCTGGCTCACCACAGTGTCAGTGAAATATTCCCCATATATTTCTGTAATCTTGTTGATTCTTTTAAACAAACATTGAGTTAGCAGAGGGAAATCATTTCCATATTTCACACAGAATGTACACATGTTTTCTATAAAAAATTTGGGGAGTTTTCTTGTGTTTTAATTGAAGAGATTAATTTACTAGCATGTTTAATGTTTCTCTATGCTGTAATTTGTTTTTAATTACACATAAATACCATGTGTAGTTCATTGGCACTCTTTATTAATTCTTGAAAGTAAATTTACTCACCATTCATGTCATTTGTATCATGGGGTGTGTGTTCCTTGTTAAGTGAGTCCTTTCTAATTTCTAAATAATTAGGTAATTGAGGGCATGACCCTAGGGTTCTTATGAAAGAATAACACCCACTGGCTTGAAGACAGCAGGATTTACTTTTATTGTGGATTACAGTGCTGAGTACCCTCATCATATTGTTTTTCCTAATTAAAGTTTTATTCATATTTGCAAATGTTCACCTGTGAAAATAAACTTGTTAAACAAGCTTGTGAATTTCTATACAGGCATATCTTGTTTTATTGCACTTTACTTTTTGGTGCTTCACAGAATTTGTTGTTGTTTTGTTTCGTTTATATACTTTCTGCAAGCAAAAAGATTATGACTTGCTTTATTGCCATACTTGCTTTGCTGTGGTGGTCTGGAACAGAACCCACAATATCTCCAAATATGTCTGTACTGTGAAGGTGATTAACTCATTGATGGTAGATATTAGAGTAGTTCAGTGGATTCCCATTAGTTCCACTGATAAGCAGTCATCACTGTATCCATAACCCTGACCAGCCACCTTGCAAACAGCTGTAGTTGATCATAGGAGAAATGTTAAATCAGACCAAACATCCCACCGCTCGGACACTAACGCTACTACTAATAAAAATGATAATGGTGATAATAGCTTCTGCTTTTCTAGCACTTACTATATACAAGACACTGTTATATATACTATATATACCTCAGTTAATCTGTTGAAGTTTGTGCATATCTTAATAATAGTGAAATAATAAGATTATATTTTACTTAAAAAACATTGCATTTTATGCAAAAATCAGAGTAATATTCAAATACACTAGAAATACCACTGTTGAAGACTGACATGCCAAAGTGTGTTTGATTCTGACCTGTTTGACATAGAATTTGAAAAGAAATAGTTATTTTTTCATCTATCATAATTTATTTCACTAGTTGGTAAGTTTTTAATAGGCAAAACACCTAATGCTGCTTTGTGCAGAGGAAACCAACTGTCAATTAAGTATAAGGGGGAACCTTTCCCCTTGTTCTATTGGTTTGATATAGAAAGTAAGATTAGCTGTACTTATTCCCTGTGTGCTGAAAGTAAGAAAAGTCCACTGTGCTATTTAACTTTCTATTCCATATTTTATATTCATACATTCATTTGTTAAATCCAGGCCAGTGATTCTTCTCATCTAAAACAGCATGTTAATATGTGAACAATTTCCCTGTCAATAGCCTCCGACTCCTTTTTTTTCCTGGTGCTGTATAAGAAGATTCTTTCCATAGCACTTCTCTGAACAAGCAGTCCCTTTATAAGCCCCAGAATAAGTCCCAGAATCTCTAAGTCCCAGGGCATTGCTAAGACATTACAGCGCCTTCACAGCTTGGTTTTTAGTCAGATGTCTGATTTTTATCCCTCACTCCTTGGCTTTTCCCACTCTACCACTCTCACCATACTACCCTTCAAGTCATCTATGCCAGACTGGATAGAGTTCACTGAATATATATCAGACTATCCATCTCTTTGACTTTGCTTCTGCTCTTACTTCTGTGTAGAGTACCTTCTCTTCCTCTAATCATTATATAGTGAAACTCTGCTACCTCCATGTCTAAACATCATCCCCTCTTTCAAGAAGTATTTCCTAAATTCTAAGATAATTAAAACTCTTTATATTTTATGCTTCTATTGCTCTCTGCTCTGTGCTTCTATTGCCTTATCCCAGTACTTATTCTGATTTGTGATATATTTATTTATTTACATGAAAGACTCCTGTCAGATTAGGAATTCTTTGAGAAAAAAAAATGCCACATGCACACACACAACACATATGCATGTGCATATCCCTGTAATCGGCCTAGCATCACTCTATTTCTCATGGGGACTTCAAGGGCATGCATAGGTTAGTATAGTTGTCTTCTGAATGAACAGTATTTAACCTTTATTTTTAAAATATTTTTATGTCTTTTATCATTTATATTTTAATTTCATTTTATTTTACTTATAAACAATTCTTAAATAGTACATAATAGTAATGTACTATTCTGCTTTTAGATAACAGTTATTTCTCAATAAAATGTAAAGTTCTTAAACATAGAGTAGTTGTTTTTTTAATCATTTATTTAGTATGTGTACTCTGCATACCAGAGTAGCTAAGGAGTACCTCTGAAGCCAGATTGTCTGGCTTCAAATTCCAATTTTATACCTAACTGTGTAGCCTTGGGAAAGTCATTTAACTTCTCTGGCCTTCATATGACATTTGTAAGATGAGGGAAATAACCACATATATTTCATAGGGTTGCTATTCAGCTTATATAATAAGATGTATACAATGGTTAGAATAATGCTTGGCAGGGCAAGCGCTTGATAAATGCCAGTTGTTCTTGCTACTATGGTCAGGAAGATTTTCTTCTCCCTCCTGCACCCCACTTGCTTCCACACATCATGCCCGGTCTGGGGCTTCTCATGGTCCAGAGGGAATAGAGACTGCCTGAAGGCCTGACTAGAAGCTCCCGGAAGACAATTCCTGATTAGTTGTAAATGAAATGTATAGTTTGTTAAATAGATCCCTGTGAGTGTTCAAAATTGCCTTTTCTTATATTTCTTAAAACACTTTTTTCTCATCTCAGTATATCCTTCCGTGTTGTTCAGGCAAACTCCAAGAAAAGCCTGAGCAAACAGGTAGGCCTTTCAACTTGTACCCTGAATGCACAACTAAATCCAAAACTAATGAAGTTCATTCAGATTAAAAGCACTTCATATGCCTACGACAGCTCTTTATATAATGCAGTTAGGGGTAGAAAATTTATGGTATTTCATGCCTACTTATATGCTTTTCATGTGAAAAGATACAGTATAATAAAAGTCGAGGATTACTCATGTTAATTTATTATATTTTGCTGATATAGTCACATCAAGGGCTTAAGAAATATACTTCAACAGCAGTACAAATGAAGGAAGGATGGTTTAAGACATGGTGCATAAATGCTCTCCTTCCTGCCGTTTTTAATGACACTTCATTTAGAAATATACCTTCTTTCATATGGATAACACTCTATTTTAGAGTTAGATTTCTTTAGGAAAAGAAACTAAAATGCATTGAGCTGATTGTTTAGCAAAAAAAAAAAAATAACATAAAACTCTTCTCATTTAAATGTATTGAAATGTAACAAAAATAAAAGGTAAATGCCCCATAATTCTCATGAGCATTAACTGTTGGAACAAATCTATTATATATATATATATATAAATTTAGTTTATTTAACACATTTAAATAATAGATAAATAAAAAGAGCTTTATTTAATTTTAATTAGGTGGGTTTAGTGTCTTTGAAATCACAATTGGAGCAATTTATATTTAAATAAAACGAAATAAAATTTATTCCGCCTTTTCACTAAAAAAGGATCTCAGAAATATCCTCTTTGTTATGAATCAACAAATAAATGAGTAGCACCTATATACACAAAATAGTAAGTTAGGTTGGGGACAGGGATTTGACCAGAACCAATACCCAGGATATTGGTAATCAAATTAGATATTTTATAAAATCATATATGAATGTCAACTTAAATAACTATAAATCCATCTACAAAGCAGACTAAATTAGGAGAGCACATAATAAAAACTGCAAGAAATTAGATGAGAAAAATACTATAGTAGGTTTGAATCAATTGCCAATCTTCAAAGAAGAGGTACTATTTGAGCTGGGAGTTAAGTTATATATAATAAGCAAAGAAAAAGGAAAGGATATAGTTGATTAAAGACTCCAATTAGGAGAAGTAGATTTACAGGGAGGCAAATAAAGTATAAGGGGCATGGGTTGCTTCTAAAACCTCTGGTCTATGTTGTAGTCATAAATTTTCTTCCTCCTTCCCTCTTTCTTCCTCCCTCCCTCCTTCCTTTCTTCCCTCTCTCTTTTCCCTCTTTCTTTCCTTCCTTCTTCCTAAAGAAGACTTCCCAAGGTTCATGAGCTTTAGACCTTACAAAGTCCCTACATTTATCTGGTAAAGAACCAAAGTTTATGATGGAAAATAATTTATTGTTAGGCTAATAAATGAATCAGTTTTAATTTATCAGAAAGTTCATGCCAAAGTGGCTCAGAAAATGACTGCAAGTATAGTGCTATAAATTGAATGTCCCCCCAAAATTCATACGTTGAAACCTACCTCCCAGTGTGATAGCACTTGAAGGTGACGTTTTGGGGAGGTGATTTGTTCATGAGGGTTGAGCCCTAATGAATGGAATTAGTACCCTTACAAAATGATCACAGAGAGCTCCCTCACCCTATCCACCATATGAAGACATGGCAAGAAAGACAATCTATGAACCAGTAAGTGGGCTTTCACCAAACACCAAATTGATCTGTTCCTTGATCTAATTCCAGCCTTCAGAACTGTGAGAAATAAATTTCCGTTATTTATAAACACTCAGTCTGTGACATTCTGTTTTAACAGTCTGAGTGGACAGGTAGGTAAGGACTAAATTGCATACATTATTTCTTTTACGCTAAAGTACTAAATCACTCAAAAATGTATCCAATGTGCAATGAGAAATCACCAAAAGATTTTAAGAGAATAAATATTAATTAAGCTTTTACAGTATACAGTGATGCTCTGCTTAACAGGAATATATACTGAGAAATGAGTCATTAGGTTATTTCATCATTGTGCAGGCAATTTCATCACTGCAAAAATCAGAGTGTACTTACACAAACGTAGATGGTATAGCCTACTACACACCTAGGCTATATGGTATAACCTATTGCTCCTAGGCTATAAGACTGTACAGCAATATTACTGTACAAAACAACACAAGTTAAATCAAGCACAAAAGAAAATGATGGACTCAAGAGATGCGGTAAATATGAGATGTATGAGGCTGCTAGCATAATAGAGCATACTGTTTTACAGCAATTTTGTTTCAAAAGTAGAAAGAGTACACTCTAAAATAACAATAAAAAGTATAGAATAGTAAATATATAAATCAGTAACAAATTTATTATTATAAAGTATTATTTACAGTACATAATTGTATGTGCTATACTTTTATATGGCTGGCAGAACAGTAGGTTTGTTTACACCTGCATTACCACAAACACATCAGTAATGTAGTGAGCTATGATGTTACAATGTTACTAGGTGATAGAAATCTTTCAGTTCCATTATAATCTATTGGATCATCATCATATATGGGGTCTGTCACTGACCAAAACATCATTGTGTGGTACATGACTTCATACTAAAGACTGAGTATCATGTATCTCTTGTAAGCTGTGTCCAAGGTCATACAATAAATACATGGTGGCACTGGAACTCTAAAAAACATCCTCTGACTCTATCCGTATAACATTGTCTCTCTGTGTACCCATGAGAAGAGTGAGAAGATAAATCCGGCCATGACAACCAAAATAAGGCGAGTATGAGAAGAAGAAAGAAGGGAAAATCAGGAAGCAGGAGAATAACTAGCCCTAGATAAGAATCAAACAAATTAGGTGATATGAAGCATCAAAGCCTTTCCTGTTGCTTAGGAAGAATAAAACAGGCAAAAGAAATATGAACTTTCAAAAAAGTAATACTTTGTTGTAAAATGCACTCTATTAGAACCATGCACATCACTGCAGTACTCAACAACAAAAGATCAGAAAAAGCAAAAAAAAAATGTTTAAATTTTAGTTATGAATAAAATGTCTACTTGATTTTTAACTATAGAAGATGTGGTGGTCTCTTCCCAATAACAGAATACTACAGTATCTCCAACTCTCACTTTACGTTTCTTGTATTTTACTTGTATTATAATTACTTTTGAATGTGTTTTACTAGATTATAATTTCCTGGAGGGCAGCTTATGTTACTGACATGTTTTAGCAGAACTGAATTCTTTGCTTTACATGTTATTATTTACTTGTTAATGTTAATATCTTTTTAACACACACACACATACTTCTACACACACATCAACCCTATTATACTTGAGGAAGAAGAAAGGGTTTAGATTTAGTCAACAATCAGGTAAAATGATTTTAGAGAAAACAAGTATATGGGGTGTGCTGAAGAAAAGCCTCTTGGCAGTCAAATGACACAGGGGTGTCAAATAGGACCATTTGTGCTTTGGACAGTTTTATCAAAAGACTAACTGATTTCTAAACTATTTTTTTGGTCTCAAATCTCTCTTCTATTTTGTAAGATTAATCTTTCTCATATAAATATATACTCTCTTTTGAATATTATTTATGAGCTACCCACAACTTAGATTCTAAGAAAGCAGCATAATAATTAAAAGTAAAGGCCTTGGAGTCACACATAATTATGTTAAAATCATAACTGCATCTCTGACTAGGCTTATGCAAGTTTTTGGGTTTTTTTTTTAGTAAGTCTCAGTTTCTGTCTGTCTTTATCTCATTTATATAGCTACTACAATAAGGAGTAAATCAAATGAGCTATAAGATATGCATAGCACAGCTAATTCTATATAATAAATTAGAGAAACAGCAATAAACACTAAAAGTATGGGAGGGAGGGAGGGAGGGAGGGAAGGGAGAGAGAGAGAGAGAGAGAGAGAGAGA
>NW_011888987.1:1496647-1518510 GCF_000151845.1 Pteropus vampyrus | reverse complement strand
TGACCCTCCAAAATTCAGGACATCATGTGAAGAAAAGGAAGAAAGACAAAACATTCTAATGAATGTAGGTTCAATATGAGAAATAAAGAGGAATATAGCTAGCATGTTCAGTTGATTTCTACGTAGCATGGCTACCAGAAGGAACTCTCAGATCAGAGGTACAACACAAAGTGGGGGGGGGGGGATATATATATATATATATTTCATTCAAATATATATGTATATAGCATTTCCTATTAATTAAACATCTTAATAAAACTAGTAAGAGTGTTTGTCTTATATTCTAGAAATTCTCATGAGTACTGGGAAAAGCAGAAATGAAATATGCCACTCAACAATATTCTGTGAAATAATTATCTGTAAGAATTAAAATTGAATGGCTTAAGGTGTTAAATTTATGCTGAAGAGAACTTAGCTAATAAGTGGCTTAATGACAGCGATATGAAACAATGAAGAAACACTAGATAACAGGTAGCTGATGAAATCTTAACTATAGTAATGTAAAATTCTTCACTATTATGAAAATGACAAAGCCTTTGTTGCCCATTTGCATGTCATTCCACATAGTAAATTATAAAATGAGTGAGCAACTGGTGTCTCATCTCAGGATCTCCTGGCTTGCAATGGCTAAATGGTTCCAATTCCATACTATGAGGCATTAGTACTTAACCTTGCAATTAGATCATTCTGCGTGGTATTTTTTGTTTTGTTCTCTGGGTGTGTCCCTTTGCCAAAAGATGTGTCAGAAAGTTCTAAATTTGAACAAATTATGATCATTTCTTAACAAAATAGATCTTAATTGCTATAAAAATTCCTCTATGCCTTCTACTCTCTAAATCATTTCGATTTATAAATGAGAGAAAAATCTCAAAACTATTTTGCCTTTTCTACTGCAATCTGTAATGGGCCAGACTTGGGGGTGGCTTGCCATTTGATTGTGGAACGATTAGAACGATTCTTCCATATCTTTAGCTAGGGTCTCCAAGGGGGCATAGGCATACTCTAGATGAGTGTATCTATGTTCAGTAATGGAAGTTTAGACAGGGGAAAGACAGGACAAAGCGGGGTTTGGTGACTTAGATTTATACTTTTTTTTGTAATGCACTAAGCTGAAAGAGAAACTGAAGATGGCTATGTGAAAAAAATCAATGAAAGAAAGGGCTTATATAGTGGACCTATATGAGATAACTATAATTCATAGAAATGATATATTTTGAAGACTGCTCTCTAGGAATATGCAGTCAAGAAATTGATACTAAAGACTGCAAACATTTTAGTACCATCAACACAGTGCTTAAAACTGGAAAATTTACCTGAAGTATTAAGAAATGTACATCATATTTCACCAGCAAAATACTGCAAACACTCCAAGATTTTGTTTTATTTTTTTACTAATGATGCAATTATGATCATTTTCATCCATTTTTGATAAATGTGGCAAGGTAATATAAAAATTTCTGCTGAATAACCAAGAAAGTAAAAAAAAAATAAAATTAGGAAATTAAGCATTTGTTTTTAGAGACTGATTTGAAAAATATAATGTCAGTATATAAACATGCCAGATTAAAATACTGATCTTCATGGATCTGGTGTTTGAGTGACTATGTGGAGGCAATATACTTCAGTGGCTAATATGTGAGATTTACAGATAGACCTTGGGTCAGTTGGGTTTAGGCTCTATCCTTGTACTAACTCTATGACCTCGAACTTTATAGCATCCTATGTCATTTGTATAAGGAATGATGCAAGATGACTAGCAGCAAACCTGCCCTCTAGTTCTCATGGAAGTGTGTGTAGGAAGGAGGAAAAGAGTGGTATTAGTAGTGTAAAGGGAGGTGAAGAAGAAGGGAGAAGGAATTGAATACAGAAAGTTATACACAATATTTTGTTCTAAATATCAGATATCAGAATATCATCAATCAGTCATCTAAAAGCCAGTAGGTACATTGTGGTGGACAAGGAGATTCACTCTCTGGATCTTCAAGAAAAGAATTGTTGTCCGGTTGCAAGGAATTCTGTCTAGGCAGCCTCCAGCTATCAGACCAATTTTACCTTTTTGGAGGTAGTCTACTTCAATGATTGATGAAGGCGAAAGTATAAAGGTCCAGTCTTTCCAGCTTAGTAAAACATCTATCTATTCCAGAGGTTGATTAATGCTGTGATTTTAGGCCTTTATCAGAGTTCAACTTCTCCCTCTGCCCAATCCTACTTCTTCCTCATTCCTTGCACAGATGTTGATCCCTGTACTCCAAACTCACCTCAATATCAAATTCCGAAGAACTCAATCTATGAAACAGAGTATGAATTCTTGCAACAGTTGCAGAGTTTTGAAGTCCTGGGAAGCAAGCATACAAGACATTGTCCTCCCTACTTCTAGACCCCATGCAGATTTTGAGTAGAAAGTTTGCGAGGTTCATAAAACAAAATGAATACCAAAACTCTGTAAACACTTGTCCAAATATTCATGGTGCAGAATTCTTACAAAGTAATATCTCTTCATCTAGATGATAAAAACAGTGACTAGAACCATAAACAAAAGGATAATCATGAGACAGAGATAAATGGATGCTATTGTGGCAATCATTTTGAGAATTTTTTCCTAATAACAGTAATAGATTTTCAGGGACTCATTACATTGATTTTTTTTTTTTTTGGTTGTCTGTCATTGCATTCTTTTTTGCATTCTACTTGCAAGTATAGACATATGTTACATGGCATTCTGGGTTGGGATTATAATATCCGACCAAGGAATTTCCTGACAGTTGATGACTTATCTTGGGATTATTCTTCAGGATGAGCTAACCATAACTGATGGCACAGCTGTGTCAAAAATTTCTCCACTGAGACCTTTTATCTGGAGCTTCCCTGCCAGGCTGGTGCCAGAATGTAGTAAATATCATTATTATATAAATTGTGCAAAAGTTAATAAAACATTTGTGTATCCAGTCAATAGTGTGAACCAAAAGGACTTAAACCTCTTCTACTAGTTTAATATAGTAGAATTAATTAAAGTCAAAGTATAATATAGAGTCAATAACTAAATATCAGAAGTCAACGTTGGGTTGCCAGGGCAAGTTTTAGCAAGATAAATACCATTTTCTTACAAAACAGAAGCCAAAACAAAAACAAACAAACAAACAAACAAAAAATGCAAGTCCAGGAAAATGAGAACTAAATTAGGTCATGAAAGCAAATTCAAGATTGAGAATCTAAGGATGTAAATAAAGAGGAATAGGGGAAACACTTTATTATACAGTGTTTATCGTAAAATAGTCATAATAGTAGAAGTATAATAATAATGACATCTAATGAGCATTTGCTATATGCTACCCACTGAGGTAAGTATTATCCTTATTTCACTAGGCTTGGAGAAGTTGAGTAATTTGCTCAGTCACACAACTAATGAATGGTAGAAGCAGAATTTTAACTCATGAACATATTCTAGAACCTATGCTGTTAACTATTATGCATCAATCTTTCTCCATGAGCAACTCAAAGTAATAGATTACCAAGAAAGAAAAGTATCTTAGGAGACTTATAACAGCTGACTCCCTGATAGTGTTTTTGTCATCCAACAAGGTGTCATAAATTCACATTTTAATGCTAAGTTCACTTATCCAGACAGATAATTGATATAAATTGATCTACCTTAAGGATACTTTAATCTCATGTATAAGTAACACTTTTAGAAATAGATAATCATTGATAAGTTTTCATTACACAAAATTCCTATTTGCCTGATCCTATTCTGTGAGTTGAGGGCATTTTTATAATAATAGAGGACAGTTGTATATAATACATATAATATATCTTATATGAGAGTATTGTATAATATATAACAATATGGGACCTCATAAGCTTCATGAAGATAATAAAAATATTCATTAAAAATGATTTATACAACTACACCAAGAAATAACTATACACCATCCATTATACAATTACTTTAAGTATAAACATGTTAAATTATTTAGAGTACGATTCTGAGTTTTCTGCATCAAATATAGTTAAGATAATTTCTTTCAAATAAGTTTATTCTAGATCTCCCCACCTCTTGGATCAACAGTGGTCCTCTTTCTTACAGCCTATAATGTTCTTTCCTCAAACAGCTAACTCCAGCTCTGTACTTTCACCATGGAAGAAAGTGGTGGTATAATCCAAAAGGAAATGTTCTATCTGTTAGCCAGTAAAACATTCAAAAAAAAAAAATGTAAAACAACATACAAGGACAACCTTTCTTCAGGTTCAAATTATCTATTGCAACCCACGCAGAGTTTGTGTGTATGTGTATTTCGAAGGGGTCTGGAAGTGAAGTATCAAAAATGTGTTCACTATTCCACTTCACTCATTTCTTCAACTTTTGAACTCCTGGGATCCTTCTAATGACTCCTCCTGTGGTGGTAGACAAACCTTCCCTGTTCTCTTTTTCCCTGTCCTTCATGGCCCCTCAGTCTGTTTAAACCCATTGTCTAAGCGCCACAACCCCTGACTCCTTCTCACATACACATACCTTTTCTTTTCCTCACTCAACAATGTTGATGTGCTTTCTTGTGTTCTGCTGCCTCTTAGCTATGGAGATTCCAGATCCTAGCCTGCAATTCTCTGAGTGGACTACGTAAGACCCAAGCAGATAACATGGCTCCCACAGGTAACTACTAATAAAAGGATATCTGTTTTATCATCATACTCCGCGCTGATTGCAAAGGCACTTTCCTGTGTCTCTGCCCGAGCTATGACAATGATATGGGTGTGTCTTAAATATTAACTTGAGTCACTATAAATAGACTCTCCACTAAGAAGAAACCTTTTATAATACTTGTTCTAAAACAAATGAACATCCTCTATGAATATAAAACTCAGGGAGATTACTGTTTAATCATTTTATATTCATTTAGGTGTGTCATTGAGAGCAAGTAAAATCTTAATATGCTCACAAAATATAAAGTCTCTGTATAAATTATCTTTGAAAAATATTTCAAAGTAAAATGATGGTTTTAGAACTACATATTAATAGGATTTTTTTAATTATGAAAAACATATATCAATCATTTTCTTTGGATTTGTTCATGCAAATGAGAGAAAAAGGAAAAGTTGGACTATGAGATCATTGATATTCTCCCTAGTGCTAAGATTGAGAGAACCTAATGCATTTAACCTATTCATTCTTTTTCAATTATTTTCTATTTTGGAATTGTTGAAATGAATTACTATGTAATAGCTTTGTGTATTATGTAATAGCTGGCTTTATTAGAAATCACCTTATGGTTTCTGGTGAACATTTGCCCATATTGTGAAGTCATCATGTAATCTGGCACAGTAGACACCTCATATTTAGAAGAAATTTAGGACTACAGCCATATTGCAGATCATAACTAATATATTTTGGCAAAGAAATGTTTCAATGTTTATTCTTATTTTATTAAAAATCATATATTTACAGTAGGCCAGAAAGGTGCTGAGACTATATGTTTGTAACAAAGTCATCATACTGCCATATTTTTTTCAAACTAGAGCTCCACATTAGAAAGCTATATTCTGAAGGACATAAATAAATATCTTAGTAGATGATTTCTAATGCTAATGCACATATAAAAATATATATATTTTTCTATCAGATGACACTATCTTGTCACAATCAAATATAGTTTAAAAAAATGTCCTAACAAGACCCATTAAAAATTGGAGCTTTATGCTATTAAGAAGCTAGTGATAGTATAATAAAAACCCAGCTATAATGGTAAAAACATGCATAATTATGCTGATATAAACATGATAATGTTTATATGTCTAGAAAGAAAGTGTATCATTTTATTACTTACAAGTGTTAGTGACAGAATACTTAGATACATTTTGAAAGAGTTGTCTGTAGTTTTAGCTGCATGACTCCCATTAAAGTCAATAAGAATCACATGGTTAAAACACTGTACACCATTTAAAAAATTTATCCCATGGGGTCTAATATGGCCTTTGTGACTGACCTATGCTAATGCTTTATTTTCCAATAGCTCTTTAATGTGGTAGAATAAGGTAGATGAATATGAAACATTATTGTTTAAAAAAGGAAAGCTGTCTGCTTAAGAATCTCTGACATAGTTGACTTGTGGTGGTATTATTTTTTCCTGGATTCCTAAATATGAGTGAAGAAATTTTTTAGTATAATTTAATAAAAACAAAAAAGTTCTTTCAACTGATAAGTATTCCTAAGATATTTTAGAAATAGAAAAATTTGTTAATTGAATTTAATTCTATATATTCATTCTGAGCGTCTACCTTATACCAAAACACTGTTCAAAGGCTGTGAGTTGAACTGCGAATAAAATAAAGTTCTTGTGTTTTAAAGTAGCTTGTATTCTGGTGGGGGGAGCAAATATAATAAATGAATTTTTAAAAAATTCCATTAGTTACAAAATCACAAATTTCCTACTAAAAAGAGATGAGAATACTATCTATTTAACAAAATATATTCTCATTTTCATAATCAATTCTTATTTTAGTATTTAGCCAAAGATATTCTTATTTTATAGCAGAGATGCTAAGGCCCAGAGAATTTAAAATATTTGACCAGAGTCAGAAACCAGACCAGGGCTTACTTACATTTACTTAACATCACCTAATACAAGGCTAATGTCTTAAAAATAATTTTGAAATGACATATAATGTAAAAGTGTAAGTAAATATTTATAATGTGAGAATATAAAACATAAAGACACTATGAATGTATGAATAAGAACAAGGGTGAGGTAAATATTAATAAAATTCAAACATGAATAACTGAAAGAGAAGAGGAAGAATTAAAATAGAAATAAACAAGTAATACTAAAGAATTCTTCTTAAGTAAAAAGTTTTGATTCATAATTTTTCTTGTGTTGTTAGTTGGTCCAGGAATTCTTTTAGGTGGTGGAATTTTTCACATCACTGCTGTGTTTGTTTACATGCTTTGCATATTCACGTGTTAAGAGGACTTTAAAAAGGAGTCTTTGAGATTGCTTCACACTATAGAAAAATAAGGATAAATTCTGGCAGCAATTATAAGGGAGAGTCTAAAAGTGACAGGAAAGTGATGTTTCACACAAGTCTGATCAATCTACATAGGTAGATGAATGGAAAGAATTGCTAAGAAGAAAAGCAGAGAGAGAAATTTGTCATGAATAGGAATTACAGTAACATATAATTAGCAATCATTGTATTTGGTTGATGAGTGAATCAAATCATAGGCCCAGGATTTACCAAAAAACATTTTGTATTTATTTCTCATTATTATTTACAATCAAGCACAAATTTTGTTGGATCTAAAAAGCTATACAGTACACTTTTACTTTTTTTTTTTTTTTGGTCTCTTTTGAGTGCATTGCTCATTTTTAAATGATTGATAAAAACTGTTAAATAAGGCAAATACTGTACATGCTGCAGTTTAATGAGGCCTATCAGGCAAAGGGAACACTTCTCATCATGATATTAAAATTAAATGTAGCATTTTTTAAATCCTTGACATAAATAAAGAAATTATTTCTCTGGACCACTGCTTTTTCCATAAACTCAATGTTCTGTATAAGTCATTGTCATAGGATATATTTTATTTTGAGGCAACCCAGTCATTTTCCCCCATAAATAAGTACCAAATCAAGTATCATTTATCTAAAAAGTATGTGAAGTCTATGATATGCCAAAGATACTAGTTAGAGAGGGCTGACTGTAGTTCTAGTAATTTATACCCATCTTTTTAGATGACTATAACTTTCATGCAGGTACACAGGTGATGTCTTCAGATTAAAGATTTTTGGGGGATGGTGCATATTTATATTTAGTTTTAGGAACAACTCAGATGCTATTGTTTGGGACTCAGAATTCTGGCTAAGTTTATCCAAAATATTTCGTTGGAAATGTGTGACAGGAAAAATAAACGAGAAGCTTTCAGGGTCAAGAAGTCAGTGAATAATGATAATATAGGGAAAAGTTGTTCATGTTATTAATCATACAAAATATTTTAAGGGAGTGTCTTCTTATACATGATGATTTGACATTTCATACTTCATTTGAAAGCAAAACCTTTTGCAGGCAAATAAACACTATTAAAATATAAATCATTTAAGACTATCTACTAGTGTTTTTCTAATTCTTTCTCTTTTTTCTCTTGAGTCCATCACATGTGCAAGACAAGGAAGAGATGGAAAAGTTACTTAACACAGGGAATGTTGAACTATAAAATCTTGGTGGCTTGTCTAATGTTCTTAATAAGTGGTAAAAGCAGAATTCAAACTTAATTCTTGCAGTTCCCAGCCTAGTGTTTTTTTGAATTAAACTCTTGCAAAGAATCAGTGTTAGCAGACTATTTTATCATTCTTTAAGTTGAAAACCCCTAAATATTAAAAATAATACTTTAAAGAGATCCTTTTAAAATTACCATCACTATCATGAAACAATTATTAGGTGTATCCAGCATGTGGAGAACTTGCTGAATCTCAACTAAGGAAAAATGCAATCCCAGGTAATTTTGCTTACATGCAAAATTACAAAACAATTAAAATTATATTTGTTTAGTTTGTTTTGATTACAAAAGCATTACAAGTTCATTAAAATTTAGGAGAAATTAAAAAGTATGCAAAGGAACATAAAAATCATCAATAACCTCATCACTGTGAATACTCATTTAATACATGTTGTAGTTCTTTTCTTTTTTATGTATCCACATATATTTTTGTAATATTAGGAAATTAATCTTTTAATATGGGTAAAATAGGGCAATTTTTTGAAGTTTAATATGGTCAATTTTATCAATCTTTTATTTCGTTACTTTCCTCTTTTCTTTAGAAACTCCATTTACAAACTAAAAATAATTTTTTTCTATACGTATGGGCAAGAATTAATATTTAATGTATCAAGACTTTTTATAAGCCAATAAAAAAAAGAACACAGAAAAAAAGTGATTAAAGATTATAGACAATTCACAGCTGAATAAACACAAATATTAATAAAGTTAATAAATATGATAAATATATTTAGTAACCAAAGCGATGAATACTAAAATAACAATGATAAGCAATAAAAAAAAGAACAATAGTGAAGGTAAGGAGAATAAGGGCAAGAGCAAAAGAGAGAAGAGAAAGGCTAAGCATGCACGGTGTTAATAGGAGTGTGATGAAACAGGCAATTTTATATACCTAATAGGAGATCATGACCAATGGCATAGACAGAAAAATAAGTTGGGGAAAAAAATGTACACCACGGTGATATAATCAGGAGCCTCATTCGTGGTAGCTGCAGCAACAACAATGGAAAGGAAAACAACCTATTTGATTTAATTCACTTTATATGTCAGGCATTTTATTGAGTGAATCTCCACCCCTACATTTGGTTATCTTATTTAAGCTGCATAAGGACTTTTTGAAAAAGCTTCATTTTACACAGTAGGAAATTCAAACTTGGGGAGATGATTTGCCTGATGTAGTACTGCTAAAACATAGCAAAGCTAGGACCAAACTCTTTTTTTTTTTTAATTCAAATCTTTGTGTACTACCTGTTCTTTATTGTGTAGGACATAGAATATAATAACATGAAAATAAACTATAAAGGCAAAGAGAATCAATACAATTTTTCTTTAATTATTTTCTTTAAATTCCTCTGTCTGGGAACACAAATCTGGGATACCCAAAGCCTGAAAAAAATAGTAGTTAGAGCAGAAATTGCAGTATTATAGAGAATGTATAGAGTGCAAGTGTACAGCAGCTATTCTGAATTGGGGGCTTAAGTTAGGAAGATAGTTGAAGACTAAAATGGCTTCCTAGAGTTGATGATAAAGCCATAAGATACAAGACAATCAAGAGAGAAAGTAGTGAAAAAGAGCAAAGAGACTGAAGAACGTATCTTATAGAAAGTCTGCATTTAAGGTATAGTAATTTTTAAAAGGCACAATAGTGGCTAAATGACATAAGAAACCTTTTTACTCCTTCATCGTCATCTCATATCTGTCATCACCCAAATCTTACCCAATGTCATCCCTTCCAAGGTTCAACCAGCTGGATCATCTTACTAATTCTTGCCCTATTTTTCTCAATTTCATACCAATTTTATGCTACCGGAATATTCTGTTAAATTTTCACACATTAAATGCTTATGGAAGGTACAGAGCAGTTGTTCTCAGATGGGAGAGGGACTTTGCCCCATAGGGACAATTGTCAATGTCTGAAGACAGTTTTGCTTGTCAAAATTTAGAGGAAGAAAGTGTCTGCTACTGGCGACTGGTGGATAAAGGCCAGATATGTTGCTAAATATCCTACAATGCACAAGAGAGCTTCCCACAACAAAGAATTCTACCTCCCAGGATATCAATAGTACTAAGGTTGAGAAACCCTGGTTTAAATAAAGACATACCAAATAACTTACTGTTTGGGTACTGTTTTTCTGAGAACAGAAAAAGACAATAGGTTAATAGCTAAAAAAAGGCCCAGGTAAAAAATTAGTTTCTAGTTTTAATAGCATAAGAGCTGGCTAGTGAGACTCATTTAACAAAAGTATGTGAACTATGATGATTGTGATAATGATGCATTGTCTTCTTGTGAAGCCAAATCGTCATAGATTTTCTTTTACTCCTTTTTTGTTTGTTTGTTTGTTTTACACACAATTTTTTTGGAACCTAAGCAGGACTGACTTTGAAATAAAATCCAACATGTTTTCCAGTTGATTTTGATTTAAAGGAAACCTTTGGTAGAGTGCCTCGGGGTTTTCTGGCTATGGCTATTTATCTTTATCCTGGTAGTTTATATATTTTAAGAAAATGATGAATGGAAGCTTTAAAAAAACTCATTATGGTAATTGATTATTATAGAAAAACCTTGGGAACTTTACAAAAGAGAACTGTATTCTCTTGGTATCTTAGCTTTAAACCAGACGTGTAATTAGAAGAATCCATAAACATTTGTCACAGTAAGAGAAGGCTGGTCACTAAGTTTAGAAAGAAACTCCAGAGTCACTTTATTGTCCTGTATTGAGATGACACACAGTAGTGGCTGGCATGTATGACAGGAGATTAATATGCCCTGTAAAATAAAAGACCACCCATGTCGAACCAGTGTAAAAAGTAGTGATAGCAAAAGCTTGGTTCACTTCTTTAGAAAGATTGAATGTGATCATTTCTTTATAATGTCTCAGAACTGGTGAATTGAGAAAACTTTTAGTCAAAATGCCATTTAAACAATTATATTTTATTTTGTTCTTTATTTAAATCTTACAGGAACAATAAAAATATAAACTGGGAACATCATGTAAATATATCCCTGACTGTGGGTCTCAGGTCTGGCTGTGATTCAGGCTTGCAGCTAGGGATAGGATTCCGGATTTAAAATGTTACACTAATGTAGTAGGGCACCTATGCCTAACTTATGTAAGTATAATTCAGCTTATTGTTTATTACGCATATGTGGCAGAATGCCACTATTGTTCTCTGACATATATAAGGCCAATGTGGTCCCCTAATGCAGAAGCGTGCACTCCCCACAATAAAGTTGGTGCCTGCCATTTTATTCTCATGTTGGCTCCTTGTGCATTCTTTCAACTGGGTGTCTCACCATCGAAACCTCCCCTTCTTGATCAGCTCAGTGCTGATACTGTCCACGTGCTCTCCTACGCACGTGCGTGCAAACACACACATACACACATACACATACACACAGAAAATGGGACTCCATAAACCAGCTGTATGAAGAGCTCAACTGTTGATTTTTTTTCCGTTATAAATACAATAGAATATTGAACTCTCTAAAGGATTACCATGGAGAAAGGCACATTTTTTCAGCATTACAAAGTAAAAAGTAATGTTTGCTTACAATGGTTATGATAATGATACGCGACAATATAATACTGTATAATTTTTACTTTGTAAAACTTATACTCTGTAGGGTGGATTATCTGTTCATTATTGATAGTGTCTTTTCTATGACTTTGAACAGTTTTTGAGACTACATTTACTTTAAACTCAAATTTTATAGAATTTTCCCCCTTAGTTCTACCAAGTTCTTGGGAGTCTAATTCTGATGTGGGATATTTCTGCTGTTTCATTCTCAGATATTCTGTAATTCCAAACTGTGAGTATATCATCGATGATATAAAGTATTTCAGGTTGCTTCTGCTGTGTGCAACATTTGTCACAGTAAGAGAAGCCTGATCACTAAGTTAGTAGAATCCTGGCCTGCTATACTTTTTATGTCAACTTTTAAGCTTAAGAGTTTGGAGACCATGCATGTAATATAAAATTTAATCCCAAGGTTATGAGAGATACCATTACAAGGTTATATTCTCAGGGCAATATTTTGTCTCACTCTGAACCCAAGTTGAAATTGAAAAATATCTATTGTGTTTCTGTGCTGATAATTTTTTCCAATTTACCATTTTATTAGGTATGTAGTTTTCGGAATTTCAGTTAAGGAATCTTTGTCATAATACTGACTTTTGCAAGCCCAGGTCCTATTGTCTATCCCTTTATGAACATAAAAAACCCAAGCCTTTCAGCTATCATGTGCAGGATACTCTCCAAAGACAGCCACAATATCAGCCCTAGTTTGCTACTCATTCTCATTTTTGGGTTCATGGACATTTTCCTTTCTTTTTTTTGATCTTTCCAGATATGAATTTATTTTTTAAGTTTATAATAGGCTATCCAGCATTTACAGGTTTTTTTTGTAATGGGGGTTTTTGCATGCTACAGGTAGGATTTCAAAAGTTTGAATTCATTTATTTATAGATGTTCTTTCTCCCATTTTCCACATCTATTCTACTCACATTAATGATCATCCACTTATTTTATGTAACCTGTCTGATCTTAGAAGGCAGTTGAATTTGTGGCTACCATTACATATTTCTCTGACTTTTCTATTCTCCAAATGTAAAAATTCTTATCTGTTTTTTTCCTTCATATTTTCCTTCCTTGATCATGTTATTCATCGAAACATAAGTAAAAATGATTTGTACCCTATTAAAATGAACCTAATGTTTTCAATTTTACTTCCTGTGTTTATGACTTTCCTCTTATTAAATACATAATTAATCTATGTTTTATAATTTTAGTATAAGATATAAATTGGAGTTTTTATAGCTATTTTTGTCTTGAAGTCAAAATAAAAAATAGCATGAGTTCGAGTTTTAATAAGTTTAGAATCTGAATTTTCCATATATTATAGCTCAAATTTTTATTCCATAGAAAAACTATTCTGTTCTTTACATTGAAATTTCTTGAGAACAAGAATATCTTTTATATTAGAGCAATTAGTGAGATATAACATACTGGCACTCAAAAATGATTTACATTTAAACTAGGCTTTTTGGTATTATTGAGCTATGTGCTATGTCAGACTCCACATTTACAGACCGTATTTGCCATCATAATTATTGGCTCTATTTGCTGCCATCTCATTTTCTTTTTACTCATTATATCGTATTAATTTATTTTTTACATTTACATATTTAGAAGATTTTCTGTTTGTTTTCCCTCAGAAGAAGCTAAAAATTGTAATTGATAACTATGAATTAAAAATTATATTGAAAACTATGTATTTAAAACTATGCTAAAATATACATTAAATATTTATTATAATAATTAGATGTATTTGCAAGATATGTCCATTCACATATAAATATAGCCTATTTATATTTGCAATCTCATTTGCTCCTGACAATCAACTGTGAGGTGAATTGTCCAGGAATTCTCCCATTTCCCTCAATGAGAAAACTCTTTCTCAGAGGGCACAGGTAACTTGAGATTTCTCAAGAGATTTGCCATTTTTAAATGGCAGAGCTAATTAATACTTAAACTTGGATATCTGACACTAGTTTTCATAATTCTCTTTTTTTAAATGATGTGTTCTTATGTGGAACCCACAGAGATTTATAGACTGTGGGTAAGGCAAAGAATTGAGAACCATATGATTTCACTTACATGTGGGTATAAAACAAATGAGATAAACAAAGCAACAAATGAACAAGACAAACGAAAACTCATAGACACGTCTAAGGCCATGCTGCCCTGAACAAGCCCAATCCCGTCTGATCTCGGAAGCTAAGCAAGGTCAGACCCGGTTAGTACTTGGATGAGAGACCACCTAGGAAGACCAGGTGCATAAAAACTAAAAAAAAAAATAAATAAATAAATAAATAAGACATTAAACTGACAATGTCCTTGCAATCTGTGAGGTTAACAAAGGGTTGCCTTGTCAAAAAAAAGCAAAACAAAAAACAACCTCATAGACACAGACAACAGTTTAGTGGTTGCCAGAGGGAAAGTGTGTGTGTGTGGCGGGGGGCGGGGGGGGAGCGTGGTGTGGGTAGATAAGGATAAAAGGGGTCAAATATACGGTGACAGAAGGAAGTTCAACTTTGGGTGGTGAACACACAATATACGTATGACATTATTATTGAATTGTACACTTGAAACCTATATAATTTTATTAACCAATGTAACCCAATAAATTTAATTTTAAAAAAAGAATTACAATCCTCTTTTTGTTAACAGAAGTTTATTATCTTGTGAAATATTAGTTGGACTGATTAAGATTTAAATAACAATATATGTCAAATAATATAGGACAGTATGAATATCAAATCTGCAATGCAGACAGTGAATGCTTGCTTATGCAAATAAGTTAAATCAGGGGATAATCAGAAAATGTTTCATAGCAGAGGTGGGATTAAGGCCCATCACTGAAGGATAAATAAGTTTGAGTACACATGTAGGATGAAGAATAGCATAATAGGAGGAGGATAGGAGAGGCAATGTGCAAAATCTGGAAGGAACAGAAATAGTTAGGAAAGAATGAACCTGGGCAACTGCAGTAAAAGTTATGTAAATAATACCTAATTACATGGCATCAGTTCTGGTTCCATGTTTGCCCATACAATTCTTATGGTCTAAATGCTATTAACTGGATGGTCATCATGCTCAGCAGATAGCTTATTCTGTACAATCAATCTAATAATTGAACCCAGCAAACTGGAAATAACAAGAATAAATTCAAGAGTATGATCACATGCACAAAAGTTCTTTGTTTAGTTAGAAAGAAGACAGAAAAGGTTATATTTTCATACCACATAGTATTTGTGGGATTGTTGATTTCTTTATGCACTGAGAAAACCAGCGGCATTTAATACTTACAAAAAAGAAAAGGAGCCTTTCACAATTTTAAATCTGAAGACCAGATTATCATTCTAGACAGCTCTCAGAGGTCCTGTGTACAATTAGCAGGTGATAACTTCCATTTGGGGAGTACTAAAGTCGTAAGAAATACACTTTTGCAAATACATTCGGAGTTATAATTAAACCCCTGTTGCCACAATAAGCTATACCTATTTCACATCATATACACATGATTAATGCAAAGAAATAGAAATGTCAACATAAGAGTCAAAACTCACACTTACAGCTTTTTGCTATTCTGAGATGACATCTGAAAACGAGCAGTTTGGTGTGAGAATTTTTCCATTAACATTGCTGATCAGCATGTGCTATCAATTCTCTATTGACTTCAATTATTAGCAGTTGCTCTGAATTTTCCATTAACTTAATGATTGGCAGTGGCTAAGAAATTTTAGTGCTTTCTATGGCCAGTATTTGCTACAAACTCTCCTCCTAATTCTTTGGTCACTCTTTGCTATGATCTTGCTTTGGGTTCTATTTGCTATTATTTTACCCTTACTTTAATTGTTAGCTAAAGATCTAAATTCTTGCCAGATAGAAATATTCGGCATTTGTGACAAAGTCTTCATTTTTTTCTTACAAATATATTTAAATTTAAGCCAAATAAATTAAAACATATAAAAAAAAAGGGATTCTAAATAAAAGACAAGTGTAACGAAAGACGTTTAAAAATTCACAAGATTTGAGTCTACAGCATTGACCAAAATTGGTAACCAAAATTTCAGCTCCTAACTAATTTTAAATACTTATTTATTAGACACCAGTTACCAAGCAATGATTCATGATTAATGAGTTCTGAGAAAGACTGTTCTAAGTTATTTTACTATCTGTTTATTCCACACAGTAAGAGATAGGATTGAGATGGGAATGAAAGATGAAATCTTTTCTTGGACAGGTTAAGCTTTTATACTTTTATACCAATAATAATAAATGTCCCAAATGGTAATTTCCTCAATGGATAATTTTCATAGATTTTTGAGAAAAAGAATAAGTCATAATATATTTTAAAATTCCATTTATTTTTTATTCTGGTCAAAGTAAAAGATAATTCTAAACATAAGAGTATTGTTTTTTAAAACATAAGGGAAAATAACAAGATTATAATCACCATTCTTGACTCTTGACTCTCATCTACCCTGTCTCAAATAGTCTTCACCACCAGAGGGCATTTCTCTATTTCTATTTAGTCTCAAGTGTGCACAACCCAGTTACCTTGCAAACTCCTCTGTATCTTCTTTATAGCAAGGCCAGCTCTTCTGAATTGGCTATGGTTTCTTCTCTTCTCTATACTACAGCAACTTCGTGGTTGTCGTTTCTGTTGTTGTTGTTGTTGTTGTTGTCATTGGTTTGATGATGGCATATTATCTGATAGTTGTAGAGGGTATTAATTGGCTGATATCCTGACAGTACAATAGGAAAAATTTTTGTTTTGTTTTGTTTTTTGGTTCTAAAGAAGTATTTATAGTACTTAACTGCGATAACCATTAGTCAATTAGTTTGGCATGTTTGTGGGTAAAAATAATCTCCTTCTTCTGCTTATTAGGCTGATTATTAGAGAAAAAGAATATAGGGTGTGAAGATTAAGGGGCATGGAGAGATGTCATTTAAAATGTATTGAATCTTGGTTTTAGATATTATAAACTGCTGAGGTATGAACTAGGGTAAGGAGAGGCTCAGATTGGGGTGAATTCTGATTTCGTGATTATATTTAAAAAATCTTATAAATAAATATGCAAACATAGACTATATTTGGACTATATTATTTTAATTTACATTTGTAAGGATATTTATATTCTTTAAAAGTTAAGCTATCTTACTTATCCTGACGCTTTAACAATCTTTTATTTTTTTCAATTTAGATCTCATCAACTTTCATATTTATGATTGGAAATTTTAGTTTTAAAGTCTATGTTGAGCTTAGAGTCACCTTGCTAATGACATTTCCCTTTTTCAGCTAAAGTTTATACATTTTTATAAAATCACAAGTCAATGCTGTATGTGGTTTTATAACATAAGAATGCATGCTATCATAAAAACATTTTAAGTAAAACTTTCTATATTGTAAACTTGATATTGCATTCTGTCATACCCTAATTTTTAATACTATGCCTGCCATTCAGTCATCTTTTGTATAAACTAGTTCTTTTGGAGACAATACAGAAAGACACAGTTATGATATAATGGTACCTTTGTCAGGGAACTTGGGCTCCCACCTCTTTAATGCACATTTCATAAGCATTTGGGGGAAACTAGTTGTTAGTTTTATATTTTCTGTTTTAAAAGAACCAGAAGGTGAAGAAGATTACCTTTGGCAGTTCTGCTCCATGCCATCACTTTGTTGTCATTCTAGGAATGTCTCAGAAGGTTTTATTAGGTAAAGGCCTCTATAAATTCCAGGTGTTGACCATATGTTCATTGTTGTATCTACAAACAGAAAAATGGTTTTATTTTCAAATCCGACTTCCTTGTATAAGTATAGTAAATCCTGCAGACTTGCTAGTACATAATTGTGAAAATCTTTACATAGTGTGAACTTTCTTTGTGAGCTAAGTTTCAAGCCAAAGGAAAATAGAACAACCTATTCCTGGTCTCTCATTGTTCTACTGTGTCTGAGTAAAGTTTTTTTTTTATAACATTTAGAAGGGAATATACTATTTATCACTTTAGTTCATGTGAGGGCAGTGGTGTTGAGGGAAGTAGAAGAACTGCCTTAATAGCTTTATTATCATATCATAATGGTTTGGGTTCTCTTTCAGCAACTGTTAATTACTAGTTCAGTTCCAGGAGCTGCCATTTTATAATTCCATCCAGCTTTGTAATTGTGCAGTCTAATGTGTGAGATACCAAATCTGTTGACAGTGGAAAGTTAGATGGTCAGATGGCCCTGGGTGTCCTGATCTAGTCCCAACTGTGGTTTTAATTCATCTCTTTCTTTTGTCATTTTAGTAGAGGAAAACAGAGAAAAGGCAAAAAAAAAAAAGAGTGAGAGAGATGCACAATGATGACACATGCACTAAAACATCTTAGTGAGATATGAGCCACTAAAACTACTGTAGAACTGCTTAGCTATATCTTATAGCTTCTGGGAACTTCTGCTCGGTTTTGTGCTCAAACAATAATTAATTTTTAAGTGCCAAGTTGCTTACAGAAGAGAAGCATAAAATTATTCTTTTTGTTTTCATCAATGTCAATTTAAATTGAATTATTTATGTAATAGGTTAAAACTGTAGACTTGAAAACATTATCACAGTAGAGATGAATTAACAGATAATTAATAATTGCAACATTCCATTACTTTGAATAATATTTTTCAACTGTGAAAATTTACTTGTTTTGATTAAAGTTTTAAGTTTTCATTATAAGGCAAGAAAGCTTATTTGTAGATCACATATATCTTAGACTTCAAATAGTTTGTATTTAGGTAGTAGTAAATTATACACTTGTTTTGGAGGCATAAATTTTATTTACATTGAAAACCAACTCTCCTCTGGAAATAAAATTATAAACTGAATATTGACATCCGGGTTTTTAATGGTTCATTCTTGATGCATATCTTAGTTTATTATAATCCTTTAACCATAATATATGCACAGCCAAATCTTGATTATATGAACTAATGGAGGGAATTTGTGAATAATGGGGCAAATTATTGAAAGTCATGGATAATTCTGAAATGATTCAAATTTGACTTAGAAGACAACATACTAGAAAGCACAATATATATCTCTATCTTTGCACTGAAAAATTTATATGATTACTGATGGAAGAACAAAACTACTTTGTAAAAATATAAAAGCCTGCTTTCACCGTTTTTACCCCTTCTACATCTTCTTGTTTCTGCATCTAGATCCAGAAAAAATGTCACTGCTTGAATTAACATAAATATGAAACTCTTATCGAAGCTGTTCTTTTTACTCAGTTCTTCTCCCTTAAAGATTAGAGCCAAATAAGATAAGGTTCAAATAAACTGAATGATTAAAGACAACTGGTTATCCTCTTCTAGGTAAGCATGTTTTAACTTTTTAAAAATAAATTTGTATAGTACTACTCTATGATTTTTCTTTTGTTTCGCTTTTCTAGTGATGAATCCTAGAGTTTTATTACTAAATAATTTATTATTTTATTTGCCCTAGAAATATTTTAAAAGAACATTCCCTTTACTTTTATAGATAAACTTGAATTAGATGTTGTAAATAAAGTTCACTAGTCCTAATGAACTGCATGCATTTTTAACCTTTTATAGACTTGGATCTCCTTGAGAGATTAGAAAATTAAACTCAAAGTAAGTAATAATAAATTAAAATACAATGCACACCTGTTTTGTTTTCTTATTCAGCTAAGCCTGTTGAAGATAGGCATAGCGTATTATGCCTCTTTTATATACCTAGATGCACCCAGCACAGTAGTAACCACATTGATTAATTTAAAAATGGAGCAATACAAGTAATTTTCTAATCAATTACTTTGGTTAATAGTAATTTTAAAAGAAAAAAAACTCCATTTGCTTGGTCATTTTTTTTTTCTTTGAAGATATAATTCTCTTTCTAATGTAAAAGAGTGCTGCTTTATTAACTATTACTCATTTCATAACTTTTATTCTCCTCTCTCCTGTTTTACTGCCACTTTAAAAAATACGGCATTCTATCTCTACTACAACTTTTGTTCAGTCTTAAATTTGTGCTAATTAAGGCAGATTTCCTTCAACTCACTTTCAATAAGCACAACTATGTTCTTGTTAATGACATGCACTCTAAGTAACTCAATGTTGAACAGAGCCCACTATAATTGGGAAGGAAATGATTTCCATTGGTATTCCTTGCACCCAGAGTTAGAATTGACATTTTGTTATATGTAGTGACATGGCCTCTTCTAGAGAAGAAATACAAAAGTGTTTCCTACAAATAGGCAACAGGCACCTGACCTGTTGGATCAGGTTACATCAGGTTATGTTATGTTACATGATGTGACATGCCCTGAAGTGACCTGAGGCAATGTCATTCTCTGTTACTCTGGTGGAGTAGTGCTACTCTTTATTAAATAACCATGGGAAGGCTCATCTGCAGTGGTCACAAATCATTTACATGCCACCTTTGCAAAGAAGTGGAAAATCAGTCTCTCTCTGAACTGTTCCTCTTAGAATCATTTAAGGAATTCAAAGAGCACAAGAATCATAAGACCCCCACAAGTTCCCATTGTTTCTAAAAGTAGAATTAAAATTTTCAGGTACACAGAAAGGCATACATTTATGAGACAAAAGTCATAGATGGCCAAGGAACAACCTGCACTCTGAAATAAAAATGCTCCATTATAAATACTTCTAGTATTCTTAAAATAATCACTTAAATTTCAGGTCAATTTACCTAATCTTTAGGTAAAGTCTGTTCATAATTACTCTTTCTAAAGATTAGAAATTGTATCTTAAAATTATACATAGTGTAATTTAGATGCCCAATTAAAAGGTGTGATAAAAGTGTGTCTGTAATCTTACTCTTAGGATGGTTTTATCAAGACAGTGTCTCTCAGTAAGAAACTATCTTAAATTATTACATTATGTGATATTATGTAAAAAAAAAATCCACTGTGTTTGGTTATTTTTTAACAGTATTTTCCTCTTGATATCTTGTATATAAATTCAGTTTTAATTATCTGCATAAAGAACTGAACAATATTGCACAGGCACATCTATCCAGTGATTTAGAGTAATTACTGGTGCATGGAACAGAATATAACCTTTTGCTTATGTTCTTCAGTAAAAGGAATAGGTTAGAGAGGTTTTTTATGCAAATTAGAAATGCTCTGTGTTGGAAGCCTAATTGTACTTTTTATTGTTAGACAAGTCAATACTGCTTTAATACACATTTTATAAGCTTCTTGTTGAAATTGTATATAAAAAGAATTGGTTTCCATAGATGAAAGGCATAATCTTAACACTGAGGCCACATAAGCAGAGTGGTTGAAGTACTGATAAAGGATTTGTTAGCTCCAACATAAAATAAGTCTTATTAGTCTTATTAGTCACCACTGTTTGACCCACTATTATTAGCTGTGTGAGTCATATGCATTGCAAACTAGGATGGAGAAGCACTGTGTTTGGTCATTTAGAGTAAGTGTAATCTAATAGGAGAGCATTTCAACTGCAAAGAATTAAAGACCATATCTTGTCCTTCATTTCCTACTCATTCAAAGGGAGTTACTTGAATATTGGGAATTTCAGTTTTTAAAAAACATTTGATATTTGTGTAATTGAAGTTCAAATATATTAAATTTAATGTTCAGCTTCTCTTTGTAACCAACACAACTTATATGTAAGAGGAAATGCAAAAGTGAGGGGTCATTGGTTATAAAATCATAGAAATTGAAGAGATTGAAAGAACATTAAACAGAAGTTCTAATAAATCTAAATCCTGTGCATTTGTCTTTTGTGTCATTTTTCACTTCCAGGTGATCATGTTTCTCTCTAATTTATAATGGGATAGATTAAGAATGATTGTTATATAAAACTATTATTGCTAGGAAGAAAATTTTAGAAATCATAAAACTGTAAATGAAAGAAGAAAGAAAAAACAGTGGTATAATAAGATTAGTAGCTGCCCTGAGTCCTACTTATTTTCAGGACCTACTTTTCCAAACCTCTTGCTGATTTTTTCTGCCACATGTGTTTATGATAAATTTATTGATGGCTTAA
>NW_011888987.1:1484463-1496077 GCF_000151845.1 Pteropus vampyrus | reverse complement strand
AGTTGAGCCCTGGTATAACTAGATACTTTTTCTCATCCAGAGCTCATCTCAGCTTTTTTTTTTTCAAATTAGAGGCAGCAAAAGGGCAAGCTTAATTTTTTCTCATATCGTTTGCATTGACTGTGGGAAAAAAGCCATGAGATGGGCTGAGGCTTTTAATATTCTCACACTCCTGTGAAGCTTGCTCTCTTGGGAAGGTCAAGAGTGGGAGCTGTTGCCTGAGGCAGACTACTGTTCTCCGGGCTGATGCAACCAAGTATGGCCTGGAGTAGAGGCAGAAGCTGGCAGCTTAGTGGTGAGGAAGTTTGTGGCTCTCAGTTTAAGGGGCAGGGGAGACTATGAGAGTCAGAAGTGCAGGGGAGACTATGAGAGTCAGAAGTGCAGGGTAGCCTCTGCCCTGGAAGTCAGCACACTGTTCTGTGCATGGCCACAGATTTGTACATACACAGATTTGGGCATGTGCTGTTTGATACACATTAGTGTGTGTAAGAACACATGAGTGCAGAGTCTGAATCTGAGGTAAAGGATTGGCTCAATAAGTATTTGAGTCCTTGGTAGCATTCTAAGGCATGGGCAACATGTGGAGAGGGATGGGCAGGCCCAGAACGCAGGCTCTGGCTCTATAGTGGAAACTGAGGCAACCCATAAGACTGCCCCAGCCCCCTTGACTTTGTTAAAACTGCTTTGTGGTGGTGTCCCTGGCAGGGACTCTATCTACACAGCCTGACTGAAGGGCTAGACCCGACAAGCTAACTCTTCAAAAGCATCCAGTCCTGAAGTCAGTATTCAGAGGGAGAGATTGTGGATGCCTTTGCCCCTTGCCTACTGTGGCTCCTCCAGGAAGATCATCCAGCAAAGTCGGAGACCACTAGTCATGGGAGGGGAAAGATGAAAAACAGGTCCAATGAGGTACCAAAACAGAGGCCAAGCTCTACGCATTTTCTGTCCACTGCCTCAGTTTACTTTTTCAGAAAATAGTTCAGAAAGAAGTGAGCTGGTTTGGTTCTAAAACTAGGACAGGAGGACCTTAAAACAAAATCTCAAGCCTTCCTCTTGCTCTGTGCCAAAATCATTTGCATTATCTTAAAATGGGAGTAATTGTGTTACTGTTGAGGTGGATCCAAATTGCCATTGCCACAGTGTCATTGAGGGTACCTCGGTTCTTTCTGCCAATGCAATAAAGAATTACAGATCAGCAAAATTTAGGAAAAGTAAGATTTAATAAAGTACGTTTCAAGAGAGAAATGTGCTAAGCCAGAGATGTCCACGGTGCCGTAGAATTTAGGAAGTAAAGCACAATAGCGGCCATGATGGGAGGTCACGGGGGTGAGGTGAGGGGGTGATAGATGATTGGCATGTGAGGTAATTTTGATTGACAGTTGATTGTTATATAACCTTTTGTCTACTGAACATGCGGTTACCCAGAATTCAGTCTATTTTAATCAGATTCATGAACTTCCAGGCATATGTATGATATTATAATGATGTTGTAATGAGGCTGAGGTGAAAAGAAGGTCAGTGTATGTACCAACCGTGCAGGTATTTGTGGCTGGACTAAACCAGCAGCTATTTTTGTGGTTTTTACTTCCTTGTATTCTAGGACATAAAGGTAATTTTTAACTATTAAGTGGGTGTTTCAGGAAGGTCCTAAGGGAGGTCTCTGGGTTGAGTCTGCATTTCCCCATTACCGATGTCTACCTATATGCCTAACATTGGATATTGGATGCACAATGGGGCTCTGAATGGCTCTGCCCTGCCTCATCTTGGAGAGTCTAGCCCTCACTGGGCATGCCTTCATGCCATGCAGAAGCAATGGCACCTACATCTGTCCCAAGGTCTGGGTGATGGGGAGAACTGGGCAGCCTTACACATGGGCCCCTCATGCTTACTTTCTTTGTTGAAGAAACACAAAATCCTTGAGGTTCATGCTCTGTATGACAGAGAGAAAAAATTTACCTAATGTTCTCCCCCAAAGAGAGTATGTCATGTACTTTATAAAATGGTAATTAAAATAGAGGGAAAAAAAATTAAAGAGTTTGGTTCTGTATTTGGTTTGAGATGCCAATTAGATATCTAGGTGGAAATGTTAAAGATGAATGTTTAGTAGCTTGTATTGGCATGCAAGAGCCTGTAATTAGCCAAAAGAAAAAAAAAAGGTCCCCCAAAGATGTCATGTCCCACTCCCTTGGAACCTGTGAATATGATAGTTTTCATAGTAAAAGAGGATTAAAATTGCTAATTATCTGACCATAAAATAAAGAGATTATCCTGGATGATCAGGTTTGGTCCAAACTCATCACAAAAGTCTACAAATGTGGAAGAGTCATTGTCAGACTGATAGAATGTGAGAAAGACTCCACTAGCTATGTTGGCTCTGAAGATAAGGGAAGGTCTAAAAGCCAAAAAAAGCAGCAAGAAAAGAGATTCTTCCTTAGTGCCTCCAGGAAGAATGCAGGCTGCTGGCACTTTGCTTTTAGCCCAGTAAGATCTATTTTAGATTTCTATCTATAAAAGAGTGAAATGTATGGTGTCTCTGACTCCATCTTGTTCAAGCTTATATTATTCCCATGGCCTTCAAGTCAAAAGCTCCTGCTGCAGACATGCTAATTATTAGAGGAATTCTGCTTGGGGCTTCAGTTTTCACAAAACAGCACTTCCCATTTCCCCTTCCCTAGACAGAAAAGAAGATGAAGCTCTGTACTTTCTTAAAATAGATTTTAAGATTAGGTCTCCCATCTTCTCAGTTGGCACTTTTTTGATCAGTAAACCTTATCTTACTCCAAACTCTGATGTTTTGAGTTTTGGCCTTTCGAAGTATCCGGCCTTTCGAAGCATCTGGAACATGGACTTTGGACCACTAACATGTCCTCCAGAACTCTAAGATAATTTTGCATTGTCTTAAGCCATTAAATTTGTGGTAATTCAGGCATCAGAATGGCATTGGTATTCTCAGCATTCACAGTGGATGAGAGAAATAACAACAACAGTAGCAGCAATACTTTTTTTCCTGAAGCTATAGAGTAGGAGGACCAAGTCTCTCCATGAGGCTATTTCAAAGAAAATAAAAAGGAATTTATAAATTACCCGATGGTAATTTGGAGCTGTCAAATAAATGATAGTCAAAAAATGAAACAAACAAAATAAAAACTAAAACAACAACAAGAAAATTGATAGTTTTATTTCCAAAGTGAAATATCAAGAAATTGGCTTACCAGTAACTCCTAAAACAGCTCATGTCTACAAGAAGTATCCAGAGTAGGAAGTAAGGACAGAGTAGGTGGCCCCTGTATCCAAAAGGAAAGTAATAGTCTTACCTGCCACATCTGTTTGTACCCTTGTCTCAAGTAAAATGATGAAAACTTGTGGCAGGGCCAACTGGAAGGGGTCTTTTCGGTCCTGTGTAACCATTTGGAAGCTTGTGGCTGGCTTTGACCCAGGGATCCTTGAACTCGAAGGGCAGAGAACAGCCCAATAATCCAACTGCTGACATTTAGAGTAAGCAGATTTGGGAGGCTTTTCCTTGTTGGGATGCTCTTTGATCCAGTGGCCAAGTTGGTGGCAGATGGCACACTTAGATGAGTTCTTTTTGTTGGGAGCTAGGTACTCATGGATCTGTATTGTGATTGGCCTTGAATGGCCACAAACATTTGGGCATGCCTGGTATCCTTCCTTTGTTCCTTCTCCTGAGCCTGGTCACGGTTATAAAAGACAGTGGTTGCAGTGGTCAGTATTTCATCTAAAATGACTCTGGCTCCTGAATAATCTTTTGGAGCTTCCACCTAATGTCAGGAGCTGACTAGATTATGACTTTGTCCTTTAAAACGACTTGGCCCTCATAAGAGCTTAAGTCTGTTAGCTATCTAATGAGGGCTTCCTGGAGCCTCTCTAATAACCTATAGGATTTTCTCTGGAACCTTGGGTAATTGCTGTTACTTTCACATAGCTGACGATCTTTTGTCATCCTGCCTTAAGTCCAGCCTTAATGCATATAATGAAACGATCTCTTCCCCATTTCTCAATAGAGCTGTTATAGTCCCACCCAGGATCTACAGAAGGGACAGCTGTTTCTCCAATGGAGTATCTTGGATCAGAAAGATGGAGGCTATTGGCATACTTTCTGGTCTTTCGTAAAATTTTCCCTGTTCAGTATCTGATAAGATTTGTCCCAGAATAATCATCACGTCCTTCCAAGTTCAGTCATAGACAAGTGTAATATTTTGGAAGGCATTAATTACAACCATTAGAGTTGTCAGGATAACTTCCCAAGTTTGTTTTGATCTGCTTAAGTTCTATAAGCAAAAAGGTTTGTGGACAAACTGTGGTCCAAATTCTTCTTCAGTAGCTTCTACAAGAGGGGAGATTTTTTGAGGAGATAAAAAGGAAGCTTTAGGTTGTGAGGGAGATTTCCCCATGTATAGAGAGAACTCAGAAGAGGAAGACTTATTAGTATGAAGCAAAACTAAGATGGTTAATTTGCATTTCTGTAAGAGGGACTCATTTACTCAGAGTAAGAAGAAGGCTTAAACATAAGGTATCTCTGAACATTTACCCTGTCATTTATAATAAAGATCTAATTGGAGTATGGTGTTATATTCGATGCTCCTGTTAATAGGCCAGTTTTCCCTATTGGGCAGTTTATATTGTGGCCATGCGGTGTTGCAAAAGAAAATCTCTGTTTCTTCAGAGTCTGAGGGTCTGTAGGTCAAATTGAGCCCAATGAGCTAGAATACAGCCAAGAGGACTCTTTGATGGTATACAGTTCATTTTCCATCTAAAAAGGAGAACAAACTATTTTAAGTCAGAGAGCCCAAAGTCTTGGAGTCTAGACTAGGAGCCTGGCATCTCAGAGGTCTGCAGCTAGTGGCTGATGTCTCCACCGACTAACATGCGTCGGTTGTCAACGCCAAATTGATTTAGAAAAGAAGGTTTCAGAGATCTTATGTTCAGTTGAAAGAACGCAGGAGGAGCTGACATGAGAATGAGACGGCCGGCACCAACTTTATTGTGAGGATCGTGCTTGCATGTTCGGGACCGCAAGGGCTATATATATGTTAAAGAACAATAGTGGCATTCAGCCACACATGCATGATACAATAAGCTGAATCATGCTTGAATATGTTTAGTGCAGGTGCCCTACTACACAAATGTAACATTCTAAATCTGGGATCCTATTCCTAGCCACGAGCCTGGATCACAGCCAGTCCTGGGACCAACCAGGACTAGGGCCGACATATGTAGTTATACTGTGTCCTTGTAGCAAGGTAGATGAGAAGGAAATATAGATCTTAAGATGTGGCACAGATCTTCGGCACAGGAGAGATGGTGAAGATCTTGGGTAAAAAAAGTCAGTTAGAGAATGGAAAATGTCTGTAAGGTAATAGATTGAGAAGAGAACAGTGAGAGGGGATGCCTGTGTCCCTGACCTCAAGAGAAAATGAGAAGGAAAACTTTAAAGGGGAAAAAAAGTTGGAAAAATAAGTAATGGGGTCTCAAACCAAGAAGGGCGAGCCCGAGGTCTTATTATGGGGGTCCCCAAAAGCCACTTTTACAATCTGAGTCACAGCACCAAAAAGCTGTCACCATTGGGAGCAATCTAAGTCTGTGGTAATGGGTCAGGGAACTTCAGTCCTTCCTGCCAACGCAGGAAAGAATTCCAGATCAGCGAAGATTTAGAAGTAAAATTTATTGAAGTACATTTCAAATGAGAAATAGGCTATATCAGAGAAGGCTGTAACTCCATAGAGGTGGGGAGGTCTGTTTTATATCTGGGCTGTGATGAGTGGTTACAAGGGTGGTACTAGCTGATTGATGTGTAAGGTCATTTTGATTGAGAGTTGACTGTTATATAATGTATTGTCAACTGTGCATGTTCCTTCCCAGAATTCAGTCTGTTATAATTAGATTCATGAAGTTCAGAGCATATACATGACATTATAATGATGGCATAATGAGGCTAAGGCGAAAAGGTCAGAGTACTCCTTATTGCGTAAACATTTGTGGCTGGCCTAAACTGGTTGTTATGCTGTGGTCATTTATTTCCTCATACTCTGGGATATAGGAGTATTGTTATTTAAAAAATGAGGTTGTTTTTCTGGGATGTTTTAGGGATGGCCTTTTGGGTTGGATCATGAGTGTTGTCATTCCTATGGTTACAGAGCTGGGCCTTTGCTCCCATTGTTCATGGCTACCTAACTACCTAACAATAATATACTGTATAGCTCAACCTTTACCAATATTTACTTATTCATAACAATGCAAACACCAATTCTTTAAATAACCAAAATTGTGCTATACTAGAAGGGTAAGGAGAGGGAAAGTATGTTAGTGATGGATAATTGTTGTAAACCCTCTAAAACAGGAATAAAACTAAAACGTAAATTGAGAAATAGAAAATTAAATACATTATTTAGAAATAGGAAAATAACTACAAAAATAACTAAAATCTTGAGAGTTGTTGCCCCTGGAAAATGGGATTGTTGTATTTCATTATAGATTTTAGGATTATGTAGTTTTAAAAAATCTCTACATCTATTACTTTGATTAAAAGAATTAAATTTAAAAAGGATAAAAAATAAGGGTAAATAAATATTTGAGTTTACAGCCAGTAGAGAATGAATATTTCCTGGATATCAGTAGATACTCAGAGAAAAAAAAAAAATTGGTATGGGCTAGGCCAGCCTAATCAAATTCTCCAGTAGGCAATTATCTAAAATAGCACAATGTAACAACATGAAGAAGGTTAATTTTTTAAAAAGATATTATGACGCTTATGAAATGACATGACTAAGATGGCAGAAAATTCTTTTATAATAATACTGTGCTCTTTGTAGACATAAAATTATCTTACAAAATATTTTAGAATTATTTATTTTTTCCCTAAAAGTGATTAGCTATTCCTTTATAAAGAACAACAAGGTCATTTGATTACCTCGGTGTCAGGGAGACATTGATTCAAAGGAGAGAAAGGTGCTCTCTGGACATAAGCTTTACCTGTAAAATAATAAGCCAGCCCCAGATACAGTCTAAGAAGAGAGAAAAAGGAAGGAAGAATGAAGAGAGGATATTGAGATGATGCTTTGAAATAGGTGCAGGAGAAGCAGAAGTTGGTAAAAATTAACTCACCAATTTATAAACTGGTTCTTAGGAAGCATTGGACTAAATGCAATCTAAAAGTTCCTTAATAATATTCAGAGGTAAAATCTACTTTGTGTATGATGTTAATATGAATTATTTGCTGCCCTAGGGCAATATCAACGTTTAACTTAACTTTATACAGTGCATGAGACAGCATGACAAATAGAAAAATGACCATGTGATTTATTGTCCAAAATGGGACATTTTGAGAAAGAGAAAGGGGGTGCTATTAATAATTATAGGCCTACATTAGACTGGTTGAGAGCAAACTGAACGTATGGTCACCCTACAGAGAGACTACTTCTTATGCTATAAAATAATACTTCAGCCACTAGATAGTTAGCATGAAATAAGCAGCTGTGTTGGTTTTTAAAATGTACCTAATTGATGAACATCTGGTGGCAGGTAGCCAGCCCATTAAAAATCAATTATACTCAACGACTTGCATCTGAGCCATACTGCACCAATCTCCTTGCACTCATCAGATCCACATGTTTCTGAATAAACACACACACCATTCAAGCCAGTGCCTTTGAACTTCGTGTCGTCGGAAGTGAGTTTCATCAGTGGCTTTTCTCTGACCCGTAGTTAAGAGAATTCCTGTTGATCCACCCCGGACCATTGATAGGTCAAGAGACAAGGCAGCAGTTTGAATAAAGCTCTAAATTCAAGGGAAACCAGAGCATTCACTTTCTTGTATTATAAATAGCAGAAGCTAGGTAATAAAACAGGAGGTGATAGTGATCAGAGACTAGATTTAGGGTGTGGTAGGGAATTAGAAGTTAGTAATTAAAGAGTGCAATTTCAGAATAGGGTGTAGAAAAAAATGTTTTTCTATACAAATCTCATCTCAGAAATTGAATATACGTTTCTATGTTTGGAGTTCTATCTGTAGATATATCAGAGAACCAATCAATGAACAAAATATTCTCTTTTTAATCCAAAAAGTTATTATACTAGGGATGAGCGGGTTGAGGGACTAGGACCTGGTGCCTAGGAAACAACCCTGAGGAAAGCCAAAATCTCCTAATTAGAGCCATTCTTGGATCATAACATGAACGGCAATCAGGGATTCTTGGAATAAGTTCTAGACCTTTGGCAGGCCATGAGAGCTATCATGTAGAGGTCATTTAATTAAAAGATAAAGATCATTAAAAATAACTTTACATTAACAATTATCAAAGAACTACTTCTAGATTCAAAAAAGCTTTGAAAACATAAGAGTATAGTTGTTATTGGGTCAGGGATCATTCCACTATTATCTTTTACCTGCCTAGTAGCTAAAAGACTAGTCACAAAGAAGGGTTTTATTATTTTTTTCCTAAGTAAGATTTAGAATGAATGTATGTAATGTTATAAAATTTATAGACATAAAAATTAGCTGTCTTCTAAGGTATAGTTTAACTGGACTTTTTGATAAATCAATGTATAGTTTTTAAACATAAAATACCTAAAATAAGGAGGTTAATTATCTTGACTTTAGACTTCAAACACTTTTTTCCTCCATTTTAAACTGTAGTGTCTATTTGTAATTAGAATTTAATTCTTAAATTTGAAAAGAACCTTAGAAATTATTTAGTCCAGATGCCCTTCTTTATAGTTAAAGTCATTGAGGCCTTGAAAGGTGGCCCAAGATCAGATTTACCTCAGATTATGAACCTTTATAAGCCAGATCTTCTGGCTCCAAGTCCACTGCTGAATTTCTTCAACTGTTTTTAAAATGTACAGCTTACATTTCATATTGACATATTTATGAAGAGCTAAGCCTGTTACGGCATAATATAACTTAAACCCATATTGAATCTTTGGAACTAAATATAAGCAAACTAACACTTGTTAAGCTAGTTAACTATTCTTCCTTCTAATAGACTTAATAATCCATTATTTGACTTTTTTAAATGTCTTATAATGCTCACTATACAAATAACAGATATATACTCTCTTGTCACTATGTACATACTAAAATATTCTTGTATTTACATTTTACATTGTAAAATAATTTTATATTAGAGTATATCCAGAAAACTAAGGTCATTCAGAACTTTTAATTTAATAGTCAATACATATATGAAAATTGTATAAACTACCATTCATAAAATTCTTAGTTTATATTAATATTAAATAGCTAGATGTTTTAGTACAGCTTTCAGTGGTTGCGTTTTTAGCTCTGTTTTTAAAACTACCTGCTCACTCATCAGAAGACATCATTTCAATTTCACTCCAGCCCTAGAGATAATCATTCAAGCACTTTATTGTATCGTGCAACTTTTTCTGACATCTGTTGCTCCAAAACAGAAAAGTAACAAGAATGACAAAGAGAGTGTTTTCTACTATTTTACCCATGCTGAAAGAATGGGCCAGAGCATCATATAACCCATACCAATGTGAAAATCTTTATATGAAATTGTTCACCAGAGACTTGTCAATAGGCTGAGCCATATTGGATCTGGCAGTCTTTCTACTGGGACAGTATTTGTCTTGAAGTACTATCTTTTCTCTTTTTCAATGTCAGCCTGAAGGCTCTTAGACAACATATGTTCATTTCATGTCTTAGAGATATTGCTTCTGGTATTGCAAATGCATTACCACATTGAGCTCTTTTGTAAAACAGATGGTACATATTAAGGTCTCTGTTTCTTGTAAGGTTTCTGTAACAATGGCACTGCATTCTTCACGTTGACAAAAGTATCATCAACATCATGCAGTGCAGCCCTAGATTATGTCAGGATGGTAAATGAACACTTCAAACAGAAAGATCAATGATGAAAGTAAACCAAATCCCTTTGAGAATTCCAACCTGAAACTGGTCATTCCTTGAAATTGTTCTTCTAAAACTTTAATTAGGAAATACCCAGTTCTATTCGTTAGAGGCCCTCTGTCAAATGACTTTTCAAGTAAAAGAATAGCATATCTACAGAATAGTCAACTTTCAGAAATGAGGTTACAAAGTAGACAATCCCAACCTTAGTCAGCCTAATACCTGTCAGTGTGATACCTTAAGAATTAAACAGCCATTGCATAATTTTTAGGAAAGTCATTTAGCGCTAACAAGAAAGTCAGGCTAATATCAGAGTTGAAAGTCAGGTTTGGGTTTACTTAAAAAAGCTTATAGCATTAGCTGTGATTTGTATTTATTTTATTCTATAATGTTCACTAAAGGAAAGAACTGTAGAAAGCAATGTTGGAATTCAGTAAATCTGTGAATTTGGAGATTTACATCCCTATCCCTCACATTTTCACATTCTTTTGTCTACAAAAATGACTTCTAATTACTGTCTCTTAGTTGGATATCAATGTTCAGAATGCTTCCGAGTTTTCTTATGGAACAGAGGGTTAAAATTTCTAGCTTTGTCATCTAACCATAGCAATTCTGGTAGTAAATAAATTTCCATGGAAAATAAATGGGAAAACCCACAGTTTGGTAAGTGTCAAGCCAGCCAGAAATTTAAGAGGTCCTGAAAGGATATAGAACTAGATAAGTTCTGAACACATATCTGGTTGACTAGAAAATTATAAATATATGCAGAGAGACACTGGGAATAGAGTGGAAATTAACATGCAAAAGAGAAATGATGAACTGGATGAACATTGAATGTATTCTCCAACTCACATAGAGAAGGTAAAAGCCTAATGAACTTGACACATTTTAATACAACTTCTGACATATAATTGACTGCTTCATAAGCCATGCAATCACAGGAGAAAGCCTAAAAAAAAAAAAATAATTAGAAAAAAAGAATTTAGCAGACATATCAGCAGTCACAAACAACCAAAAAAAAACCAAAAAAACAAATTAGCCAAACTACCAAAAACCAAACAAACTAAAAACCCAAGATCAAAACACAAAAAGACGCTCAGGGAAATGAATTAAAATTGGGAGTTACTGAAATATATCATCTAAAATGTTTAGATTTCAACCCAAAGTTAGGAGAAATTCAAAGAAATAGCAATTTGTTATCCATACATTTTTCACTAGAAAATATTTCTAGTTTACCTTACATTTTGGATTTAGCAAAGACTTCAAAGAAGCTAAGTATCTGTCAAATTTTCTACAGGAGAATGTTTCTTTAATCCTTGTAATTTTTATAAATGAGTTATGTAATTAATTTAATTCTATTTTAGTTATTGGAGATTTTTCTTCACATTATTTCATACCTTTTATATTTATCATAGATTGTTTTATGCTCTAGCATAAGGTGATGAAAATGTTCTTAAATTATTATTGTGACTATTATACAATTGTATAAACTTACTAAGAATTATGAAGCTGCACACTTAAAGTAGTTGAACTTTATGTTATGTCAATTACATCCCCATAAAGCTGTAAAAAAGATACAAAAGAGATAGCAACTTTCAGGAAAAGTCATAGATATACAATATAGGAAAAGAAGATGCAATATATGTAGAATAGTTGTCCTCAAAGAAGAAAACCAAAAAGATGGAATAAAATAACTACTGAAATTTGTAAAGGACTCCTCTT
>NW_011888987.1:1475593-1484213 GCF_000151845.1 Pteropus vampyrus | reverse complement strand
TCTATTAATAGACTTGATCAAGGACCAAAAGAAGAAAATACAAAAATTGAAAAGACAAATAGAAAATAACTATCAGAAAAATTTTTTAAATTATTAGACGATACTTGTGTATCCCTCTGAAAATATACTTTAAAACCTAAATTAAATGCATTTTTAAAGAAATATACTACTTACCAAATTGACTTCAATAGACACAGAAAGTCTAAATAGGCAAATCACATAGAAGAAATAGAGAAAATTTAAAAGAGCTCACCCCACCCCCAATACATACAATAAATCACCAGACCTAATTTTTCCACTGGCATTCTACCAAACATTTATATATCAGATAATTTTTATGCTACTTAAACTATTCTAGAGCATAGGAAAGGAAGGAAACTTCAACTTCACTTTTCCTTACTAAACTCAACTAATTGTTTAGATAGGACTATATTTTAGTATTTAAAAATGTATGTCTTTAGCAATTTTATTAATATATAATTTTCATACCATAAAATTCAATCTACCTTTATTTTAAATGTACAAGTTAACAATTTTTAGTAAATTGCCACGTTATACTATCATCATCACAGTCTACTTTTAGAACATTTCCATCACTCCAATAACATCTCCTTGTCCATTTGTAGCTAATATTCATTCTCACCTCTAGCTTGAGGCAACCACTAATTTGTTTTCTGATTCTAGAGATTTTACTTTATTAGACATTTTACATAAATTAATTCATATAATATGTTGTCTTTTTTGTCTAACTTCTTATACTTAGCATACCATTTTTTCAGGTTCATTCATGTTGCAGCTGTAAACTGAAAAATAATATCGATTAGGTGTTTTGTCACCAAAAAGGATTTATTCAGGAAAAAGAAAGGGTTGCAATCCAGTGCATGCAGACATGGCAAGTCACATGCATACTATAGCCTACATGCCAAGATGGAGGGGTATTTATGGATGAAAAAAGGAAGTTAAAACCATAGAACTTTGTTATAAACATAGAGTTCTTCCTGTAGGGTTCTTGCATGTAGGGTTCTCAGGATTACGTGGGGTGCAAGAACTTTCAAAAGCCCCAGCTCCTCCCATAAACCCACTCCGAGTGATTATATTTGCCTACAGTTCATTAGTTTTTATCATTCCTCCCTTGTGGTCGAGACCTTGCTCTAAAAGCATCACTGATCAGCAGGTCTTCCAACTTCAGCAGCCTTTCTGCCCCTCGATGTCAGGAAGGAACTTTTTCTGGGTGTCGTCTCTCATCAGAGGGGAAGTGCATAGATTGGGAACAGCTCATGCCCAGGATTAAGAGGCAACAGGTGCAAGAAGTAATAACAAGAACAATTTAAAACAGAATTAGAACATAACAACCTAATCTATAAGATGAATTTAAACCAGGGGCTCAAACCGGTAAATAATGAAACAAAGGCCATTATCTTAGGTAGATCAAAGTTCTTGATGATAAATTCAATAACCAAGAAAGGTCCCCCTTTTCACAATATCTTCAGAAATATAAATAAGAGCATGTTCCTTCCAAGGAAAAGAAATAAATGAAATACGAACCAATAGTAGTACAGGCCTGATTCATTCATTTTAGCAATTATTTTCCTTCAAAATTCACCTGTTTTAATATTTGACAGCTTTAGTTTCAGGTCATCAGACCGTGTGCAGTTCCATTCAGGGTTTGGTACCTTCGTTAGGTAGGACACAAGTATGTAAGAATCTGCTCCTTGGAGTTTAGCAGCACAGGGGTTAGTCAATAGTACCTGTTATGGGCCCTTTCAGTGAGGCTAGAGGAAATATTTTTTGAAGTGTCTTTTCCTCAAAATCTCCACATTGTAGAATATATATATTTTGAGTTTGTTGTTTCCCTGGATTGTACTGTGGGAAGACTGCTCTACCAAAGCACAATTAAGTAATTAAGCATGAAAAGAAGTAATTAAGCCTAACAATATTGAAGTATGTCTCCTTTCACCAACTTTGGATCAAAAGAAGCAGAAGTCAAATGCATGGGGCATCATGTAATTATCTCAAAATGTGAAAGCTTATGAGTCCTAAAAACTTATGAAGTTTTACACAACTAATGGCAATGTTTTGGGCCACATTTCTTGAAGAGTTTCTTACTAATTTTGCTGATTGAATCTTAATAATACCACTAGTAGTTTAACTAAACCTGAAGATCAAAGGCAGTAGGCACGGCGAAAATGTTGGAGAGTGTGCCAAACAGCACAGACTTGCAGCGCCTGACCTGGAAGTGGGCTACCCTATCACTGTGGGGCCAGAGAGGAGCTCTCCACATGAGATAACCTTCTGTAATGAGGCTTCAGCCACCACAGAGACATTCACTTGTCTACAAGGGAAGGCTTCAGTCCAGTGAGAAAACTTACGCTAAAACATATTTATATCCATGAAACAGGGGAAGCTATATAAAATCCATTTGCCAAACCTAAAATCGTTTGTTAGGCAATTTAAAATACCCAGGGGCAACGCAAAAAGTCTTCCCTGACTTGTACTTTGGACAGGTGCAGCACTTAAGGTAGGCAGTTTTGTAACCTTGTTAATGTCTCCCCACCAATATTGGTTCAGGAATGCTATAATTTTGTTAGTGGACCAATGGCTTAATGCACGTACAGTAGTCAGGAACGGAAATTTTAGAGTTTCTGGTACAACTAGGTTTTTATCTGGTCCGAATCAGTGCATGCAGAGAGGAGCTTTCTCTTCTTATCAAACCAAAATTGTTGGATTTTCAATCTTGTTTTCTTTTTCCAAAGCCAATTGTTAGGTTTCTCTGGGCAGGTTTTCTAAGTTATCAACTGGGGAAATATCTTTTTGGACCATGACAGAGGTTTGAGTGCTGCTGATGCATTTTAAGAGCAGTATTCTTAGCAGAAATGTCAGTAAGGTGATTTCCTTTAGCTTCTAAGGAGTCAAGTTTAGAATATCCTGGAATCTTAATAGCTAAAGCATCAGGTAAAAGGAAAGCACCTGATAATTTCTGAACATACGTGTCAGAGCCGAGCCGATCAAGAAGAGGTTTCCATGGTGAGACTCCCAGTTGGAAGAATGCACGAGGGGCTGACACGAGAATGAAAAGGCAGGCACCAACTTTATTGCGAGGAGTGCGGTTCTATTGCATGGAGTGTGCTTCTGCTGCGTTAGGGGACCACATGGTTCCACATATATCAGAGTACAACAGTGGCATTCTGCCACACATGCATGATACAATAAGCTGAATCGTGCTTACCTGAGCTGGGTACAGGCATCCTCTCACACTAACATAACGTTCTAAATCCAGGCTCCTATTCCTAGCCGCGAGCCTAGATCACAGCCAGACCTGGGACCAGCCAGGCCTGGGACCCATAATATGAACCATTTTTAAATTCACCTCCATTGGAAATAAAGAAACTACACTGTTTCCATAATATTCCAAAGTCATGAACTACTGCAAAGACATATCTACTGTCAGTATAAATGTTGACAGATTTTACCCTTCGTTAAAATGCAGGCTCAAGTGATGGACTATAATTCAGCCCACTGTGCTGAAATAGCCAAGGCAAAGATGATACTTCAGCTTCAGAATAGATAACAATAGCATTACCAGTATGTTACTTATCATTTTTGTTTTTTAAATATGAACCATCTGTAAACCATAAGAAATCAGCTTTACCTAGAAGAATCTCTTGCAAATCATCATAAGGAGTCATGAGGTGATTTGTCAGTGTCAAGCAGTCATGAGGTGCTCCATCAATTTCAGAAGGGAGAAGAGTAGCTAGATTAAGGTTATTATAATATTAAAAAGTTATATTGCCATTAACAAAAGGAATTCATAGAAGGCTTATTAGAAGGCTGAGAGCAACTGAAATGCTTAAACTTATTGCAATTCCTTTTCCAGCGTCCTGTCTCTTGCAATAATGGCAAAAGTTTGGAGTCTTTCAGTTTTGCCAAGGAGTCTCTCATTTGCCAAGTCTAGAGTACAGGTAAGCCGACTGACTAACTTAACCAAATCTAAGGTGGCCATGGTCTCCTATTCCACCCTGCTTTTCTTAACTAGGAGAGAAAGATCTCTGTTCAATCCATTAACAAAGAATTAAACGTGCCTGAGTGGAGTCAACATCTGAAGGAAAAATAAATGCTTCCTTAAAAACAACCCAAAGTCTATTCTAATAGTCATAAGCATATTGTCAGACTTTTGTGAGTAAGTCTGAATGTTGCTCCAATCAACAGGCTTTGAGAAAGCACTGGAAATTGCTTGGTGTAGTTTTCAAAAAAGTTATCCAGCTTCTTCTTTAAAATTGGAGGTTTCCTTTTCTAAATCTTTTTCGGGATGTTCCCATCCAGCAATTCTCATCCATTGTCAAGCCTGGCCTTCACCAACTGACAAATAAGTTAGCTGATAGGCTAATCCAGGCTGATAAGCCCGAATAATAATATCAAGTTCCTCAGCAAACTTGTGAAGATCCTCAATTGTTGTAGGGAATTCCTTTACAATGGCTTATAACACAGCTTTAATCCAGAGGACATATATTTTGGGGTCTGTTAGAATCTCTATAGGGTTTAATCTTAAATGGGAAAATATTGATAAGTTCAGATGAAGGAAAAGTAAGAGAGAATTCAAGTGAAAATGGAACTGAAGGGGGAACCAAAGGTAAGAAAGGCAATAGCAGATGGCAAGATGGCTGGCATCAAAGGTGGAGCTTGAGGCAAAGGAGTTGTGGAAGAAGTACTTGCACAGGCTAGAGAAAAAGCCTGAGGCAAAGTATCTATAGAAGAAGAGGGTGTACCCGAAGATGGATCCTGAGACAGTGGAGTAGAGGCGGAAGGTCAAGACAACACTGCAGAGGAAGAACAGGTGGCTTCAGAAGCCATTTTCTCTCTTTAAATTTTCAGTAGCCTTTGTTAATTTTAAAACTATTTCGCAAAGAGGTAACTTCAGAATTTGGTCTCATTTGGAAGCTTCAAAATACCATCCAAAATAGTATTCTGCTCAATTTTACCAGTTTTTGCACTATTATTGTCCAGTTCAGTTTTAAGAAAATGAAGTTTGGGAATCTAAGTTCCCCAGAGTGACCACTGATTTTCTAAATCACTTTTAGTTAGATCTGTTTATTTCATTAAATATGCACATGAAAATTGCCATGGCATTTAACCATGTATTCAGGTGGCATCCTAGGAAGAGGAAAGACAGTTTTAAAATATTTAGATAGCTGAGATTCCATTTTTCAGAGACTTTTCTCTAGAACAAAGGGCCTAAGAATTTACAGCAGCTCGAACGCCAGCCAGCCTCACTTTAGAACAGTCTGATCACACAGGACCAGGCTGAAGGCTAAAAGGAAAATAACTGACCCTCAGAGAGTCCAGTTAAGGGCCGAGCTGAGTGCCACTCCATTCAATGAGACTACACAGTCTAATACTGGGTCAAATTGACTAATTTCAGTAGAAATAATCTCAGTCCCCAAAGGGATCTTTAGCCAGTTTGGTCTCAAAAGACAATCTGTATCTGATGAAATTAAGCCAAATTGAGTGCCAAATGTGCCAAATTGAGTACTCACAGACAACAGAGGGACAAACAAGCAAGACCTTTTTAATGCACATGTACACGTGTGTGCGCGCGCACGCACACGCACACACACACACACACACACACACACACACCCCTCTAAACAATTCCTGAATAAAAACTGGAGAGCTTCAAAATGCAGAAAGCAGAAGCTTGATTTCAGAAGACTTACCCTAAGCTTCTGAATCTGAGAGCAAGCACTGAGTCAAAGTGGTTGCTCACCTGTCCTGAAGCTGTCAGGGCTGTCTTTCTCTGGAATTACAAACAAATCCCCAAGATGTTAACTGAAAAATAATATTGACTAAGTGTTTTGTCCCCAAAAAGAATTTATACGTGAAAAGACAAGATTGTAACTCAGTGCATGTAGACATGGCAAGTCACGTGCATACTCTGACCTACGTGGCAAGATGGAGCGGTATATATAGAAGGGAAAAGGAAGTTAGAATCATAGAACTTTTATAAATATAGAGTTTTTCCTGCAGGGTTTTTGCATGTAGGGTCCTCATGATTATGAAGAGTGTGAGAACTTCCACAAACCCAAGCTCCTCCCACAGACCCTCCTGACTGATTATTTTTGCTTAAAGTTTTAGTCTTTATCACAAAATATATCAGCATTTCTTTCTCTTTTTTCAATTTAATTTTTTTAAAAATGTATAATAGTAATTTCATAATACGATAGAAAATTAACCAAAAAATAAAACTGAAGATCGACCTCACTTTTAAATATCAAAGTAAAAATCTTTAACAAAATATTTATGTGCAAGTAGAATCCCATCATCTTATTAACAGAGTGAAGAGGAAAATCCATATGATTATCTTTGTGGATATGGAAAAGCATTTGAAAAACATTTAACACCATTTCTTTAAAACACAAAACAAAGTTGGAATTGATGGATACTTTCTTAATTTGGTAAAATACATATGCTTTAATATCATCTGAAGTAAGCCACATCTCCAGATGACATAGCAGCTGGCTTCTCCCAGAATGAATGATTAGAGAAAATGAGAGGGAAAGAGAGAGAAAGAGAAAGAGAACACACCCAAGATTGAAGCCAGTCTTTTATTACCTTAATCTGCAAAGTAACATATAATCACTTTTGCCATTTGTTATTATTTAAAAGTGAGTCACTAAGTCTAGTCCTCAGCCAAGAGCAGGAGACTTAAGCTCCACCTCTTGAGAAGGAGGGAAAGTATCAAATAATTTGGTCATATTATTTAAACTACCACATAGATGTAATAAATGTAAAACCCAAAAAGAAACACAATTGCATATGTGAATTTAATAATACACACACACACACACACACACACACACACACACACACACACACGCACACACTGTGATTCCCAGTCTGAAGTAATTCCTAGGCCAATAAACTTGTCCCAACAACAGGTTTGCCTGCTAAAATTGTGCTGCCTCCCAATACTGGCCTAAGATGAGGTCATGGAATTCAATGAATAAGCCTCTCAGAGGCAGATATAAAGGCAATGAGACTGGATAAAAGACTCCTTCCTTTACCATTGTATGGAGGCTTTATTAAACACCAAAAGGACACAGGAATCCTTTTAAGTAAACTCTAAACAGTAAATTACCAACTCATTGTCAATGATTTAGCTACAGTAGGAATGTAGAATAGATTATTATTGCTTATAGAAGAAACAGTTATTTACCAATACAGTGATGATCAGAAAGCCTAATTTTGTCAGGAAATCAATCAGCGAAGCAAACATGAACCACAGTTTAGAATTCACATGGTTCCATCTGGATTACTGGATTAGGAATAAACAGGAAAAACTAAAGTACAAAATGAATAATTATGTAAAAAAATTATGTTGCATACAGAGCTATTATTAGTATTTGAAGACTAAAACATGAATGTGGGGAACCAACTGTAGAACCCAAATTCCCACGTACTGGTAGATTCTTTTTTCACTTTGGCCAGTATTTAGCTTCGAGAAAAATTATGTTTGAAAATTATATTTATTCAAACATTTCAATATTTATACTTTAAAGTTTTTACTGTCTCTGAGATTACCTAAAGAATTCTAGGTAACTTATTTTTATGTATTTAAAATGCAAACCAAAATACACATTAGTATTGCTAATAAAATTTGGCAATCTTACATTTACGTTTTTAAAGCTCCATAGATCCTAAATCTTCGATTCAATACTATCTCCTGTCTAAATTTAGGTTATGTCTCCTGACATGAATCAATTACCTTGTAACTCCCTTGATTACATAAAACCTTGTTTACCTAAATGTTTTGCTATCCCTGAACATTTCTGATAAACAGCGTTATACAGTCTGATATACACAAGTGCACTTTGAGTTACATTCATTATGAATCAGAATCATCTCCTGCACACCTGTCACCTTAACATTACCTAACTGTGGTATGTAGTCAACATTCATTGGAAATGCAAATAATTGTAGTGTAAAAGACTTGATCATGCAGCTAGGCTTTTATTTGTCATATATTCTTTCACCCATGAATTTAGGAAAGGTTTTCTTTGGAGTCATATATTCTATAGGTTGAAATCAATCTGGCATTGGGATTCTTAAAAAAACTCTATATTTGATTTACTGTGTGAAAAGACTTGCTGTGGATTTTTCTTTATCTTAGCCACGAAGGAAGTTTTGCGTATGTGTGTGTGTGAGGTAATGATTCTCTCATTGTCATTACTCCTATAGGGCAGTTGATCAATAATAAAGTTATGTAAATGAACTGTCACTAGGAAAAGTTTTTAACATCTTTACCCCCTCAAATATTATATAAGAGTTTTCATTTATGGAAGAACGGGACCTGAGTGTCTCATATGCCAAATTCACTTTAAAGAGTTATTGTCGTCAACACAATGCTTGCAAGACATTGCTACTTCATTATTTACAGCACTGAAGATTTAACATAAGGGATTCATAATGGTCTTGGGAGATTTAATCAGGTTCTTCTTCATCAATTGAGAACAAATTAAATGTATACTCTTTCCAGTAAATATTATTTTTAAAGAGCCTTCTCTTTCTCTGTATATTTCTGTAACCAAGGAAGATAATTCACTTTACTCAACAATGAGATATATCG
>NW_011888987.1:1417803-1475293 GCF_000151845.1 Pteropus vampyrus | reverse complement strand
GTCAGAGCTCATGCTATATTCTACAAGGGGAAACTTCTTCAGTCTGCTATTATGTCCTCTCAACTAATTGAATCTAGTCCACCCAAATTATCCAGGATGATATCCTTTGTGCAAAGTCAACTGATTGTAGATGTTAATCACATCTGCAAAAAGCCTTCACAGCAGCATCTAGATTACTGTTTGATTAAATAACTGGCTAAGTTAACACATAAAACTGACCATCTCCATACTGGATATATAAAAATGAATAAATAAGATTTATGGTATGAGGAGACTCAGAATTTATTAGAAAAACACATCTTTTCTACATGTATGTGAGGATTGGAATATATTTTAGATTAATACAAGAACTTCTAAATTTGCATAAATTATGTGTTGCAATGAAACATAAAAGAAATATATGAAAAATCCACCTTGCCCATTCATGACATGAGAACCAGGAGAGATTATAGAAAAATGCACTAAACTAGGAATTAAGAATACTCAGTCTCACTTTCCTATATGCCATTAACTGACTGTAGGATTCTCTTAACCTCTCTGATTCTCAATGAATCTGTTAAAATGAAACAGGTTAACAATTAAGAGTCTCCAACAGCTCTTATTTCTTCTGTGGACAGGAGGAGACGTCATAAAACAAATGATGCAGATTGAGTATATGAAAATAGAGTATTTCAACAAATTTTCCAATACATCCCATTGGGAGAATCAAGTCACCAGTTTATCTATAACTCATGTTCTTTAATCCTATTTTATAAAATATAAATATTTAAATTTATGCCCGCATTTATAAACTTAGATAAAAATCCACATCTACATCAAACTTATTACAGAATAAGTGGCAGATAGGAGTTGGGGAAAGGAGCATCTCTGTTTTGTTACAGCAAATAAATATTTTTGTAATTAAAAAATACTATTTAATTTTGCAATTAAAATGTAGAAGTGAGAGAAAAACATTACCTTATTGGGTAATCTTTATAAAAACAAAATTCTGTGAAGATAGAGTTTAAACATGATAGTTTGTTATACTTTTAAATATTATACATCATGATGAACATATGTGTTAATGATCTAATGCTTTTTTTTCAAGAAAATTAAATAAAGTTATTTCTAACAAAGAAAATCTTTGTAGTAGTTCTTAGTGCCCGAGGTGGAATTAACATTCTTGTGTGGTGGGGAGGCTCACACCAAGACTCTCCTGACCCACGTATGTCGGGAAAGCCACTCTGAAACAAGAGACCCGTTGCTTATGAACCACAGAGAGCTGCAAGTTCTCGAACAGCAGCAGGCAGCTACAAACCTCACCTGTGACCTTTATTGAAATTAAATTTTTGTTGTCTCCTCATACAATTCTTTTCCCAAAACCACTAATTTGCATAATTTGGTATAATTTGAAGTGATTGACATGGATTGTTAATTGTTGGGGTAGAAACTAGATCCTCATAGTAGTTAAGTCTCAAAGGCAAAGGTTAGAATCCAGTAACTGGTAGTGTGGGTCGAATTGATATTAGTTTAATAATCTGTAAACTATGCAAGAAAATGTAATTGTCCTACATTACAAGGGTAAGCCTTCCACTGTACAGTTTATTCAAATGTATAATCTAAATAATTGAGTACTTCTGCATACAATAAAGCATTTCCTCATATGCAAACACAATTTAAAAGATAGTTAAATCCAAACAGATGGATAAAAGATGCCAGAACATAATTGGTTTGCTTTTGATTATTTTATTGATACCAATTTACTTAAAGAGTAAGTCTGAACAAGGTAGGATTTATTGTCACAGAATATTCAGTTTGACAGAGAGGAATTAAGAGATTCTTTTAACCTCCACACGTGAAATCTTGGGTGGAAATAAAACCTTGAGTAAATGTTTAGCTTTATTTTCACTTAGAGTTGTCCACTACAAATGTCATAAAACTGAAGTCTATCTTCTCATTACTTAAGATCTTAAGGATTTCTTGGTTTCACAATAGATACCAACCTACTACAAATTTTTTGGAATAGTTGGAGAACATCATTTTAAAAGAAATAAAAAGAAATCATTGATGACTTATTAAAATTTAATTTTATTATTAGTTTCAAGTATACAGTACATTGGTTAGACATTTATATAGTTTATAAAATGATCCCCCTAATTATTCTTTCTCTCCTCTGGCTCTCCACCTAGCCATTACACTAATGCTAACTGCATTCTCTATGCTATGCTCCCCATCCCCATGACCATCTATCGACTACTAATTTGTACTTCTTTAACCCTTCACCCCATTCTCCCAGCTCCCTAATCCCCTCCTCTCTGGCCATCACCAGATTGTCCTCTATGTTTGTGAACCTGTTTTTGATTAGTTTGTTCTTTTTGTTCACTACATTTCATGTATAAGTGAAATCGATGCTTTTTTTTACAAAGTAACTTTACTTCCAAGTCTTGGTTACATTACAGTATTTTATATAATCTTGATTTTTTAATGTCCTAAATAAAAACTGAAATTTCAGAGAGGATGGAAGTCAGCAAAATATGCATATACATATATAGGGAAGAGAATGGCATCATCTCAATTTTACAAATAAGAAAATAAAACAAAGAAATAGAGTAAGTTCAAAGCTGCAGAGTTAACAAAAGTGAAGTCTGGATTTAAACCTATTTGTCTAAATGTGAAGCCTGTGCTTTTCCAAAAGCAATGCTGCCAGCTCTTGCCCCAAAGATTCTTAAAGTCTCTTGAAGTAGCTTTGTCTTACAGATGAAGATTTCAATTATTTATTTTTATTTTTATTTTGTGGTTAACCATCTAGCCCAAGGCATTAAACATTACTATTTTTAATGGCTTGTATCTATCCTTAAGACTATAGTTTGTCACCATTTTAAAAATCAACTATATCTGATTGTGCTTAATTCTATCTTATAGTTAATAAGCACAAAACTAAAAAAATTGGAGGATTTTAAAAAAATAAGTCTTTACATTTATTTATTTGATTTTAAAAGGAGTTACTGCATTTAAATTTAATAAAACGATATGGACATAAACATAAGAATTAAGATAATTTTCAAGTACCATATTTCAAAAATCTCACTTTCCATCCCGCTTAAGATTGTTTTCAAAAATTACATAGTATTTATACAAATCTTCATATAAATGTTTATTTCAAGCAGAGACTATTGTCCAGCGCCAAAGTTGGAATCACTGAAGATCCATGGATTGTAAACGACGCTGACTGAAAAATGTGTTAAATGCATCTATATGTTCCTAAAAAATGTTTATTTCATTGAAAAAGCCGTAAAATAAAACTATTTATTTTTAATAAAAGTGTTTTCTACTTAGACAGCTGTGGGTCCCTGGCCTAGTTGGTCCCAGGTCTGGCTGTAATCCAGGCTCACGGCTAGGAATAGGATCCCGGATTTAGAATGTTACATTAGTGTAGTAGGGCACCTGTGCTTAATGTATGTAAACATAATTCAGCTTATTGTATCACACATGTGTGGCAGAATGCCACTACTGTATTCTGATAAATGTGGAGCCCCTGCGGTCGCCTAGGGAGAAGAAGAAGAGCAGAAGCAGAAGCAGAAGCATGCCTCCGCAGTAGAAGCACACTCCCCGCAATAAAGTTGGTGCCTGCTATTTCATTCTCATGACGATCCCTCAAGGTTCTTCCAACTGGGATCTCACCACTGAAACCTTCCCTTCTCGATCACCTGGGTGCTGACAATAGCTGTCCTTTAAAATTATACTGTTTTGCTTTCAAAACTTTCTTTTTAAATAAGTATGCATCTATACAATAAATAATTACTCATGTAATATACTTGTTTATTTATTCTAAAAGTAATATATATTGATCATATAAAATTTGTAACATATAAAAAAGGACAAAAAATTATACAGTTGACTCGTGAACAATATGGGTTTGGACTGCATGGGTTCAATGATACGTGGATTTTTTTCCACTAAATACAGTTGGCCCTTCAAAGTCACAAGTTTCATATCTGAAGATTCAACCCAACTTCAGACCTGAAACAGTATTTTCACATTTTCATTCGTGGTTTCCCAACTACAGATCAAAAAACTATTTTCCATCCATGGGTGGTTGATTCTGTGGATGTGAAGGGCCTACTGTAGTGAAGTTTTGAGAGAAACAAAAATTATATTTTTATTCAACTACGACGGAGGGCCAGTTGGTGCCCCTAACCCTCGCATTATTTGAGGATCAACTGTATATAAAAGTTAACATCCAATGCCTTGTCGTATTTTCAAATTTCTCTATTTGCTTAGCAATGTTTAATGAACATTTTCTCATAATCGTATGCATTTTTCTACATCTTTTCAATGAATATATAGCATTTCTTTATTTTTATCAAATGTAACTGGTTTCGTCAAACTTTTATTTTGAGATATAAAGGCTGTTCTGGTTGTTATTGATGTACATAATTATGTCCTTCAGATAATTTTCTACAAGTGGAACTTTGGATTCAAATTTAAATTAATATATTTATGATACTGTATTCACATTGTCAAATTATCCTTTACGAAATTGTATGAATTTTTATCCTCAACAAGTATATGAAAATTTCTCCAGACTCTCGTCCACATAGACTTTTATATTTTTATGTTAGCTCTAATTGATGACATGCTTGTCTGCTATATTTTGAAGCATTTACTAATTAGGGCATATAAAGAAAAGGGCATGCAAATTTCACCTGAAAATCGAGGAAAGATGTACTTACATACATAATAACCATATAATTCTAAAGACTGGTTTCTTTCTTTTTGATATATAAAGAATGAAATTATTTATAAGCCTACTTTGTATACTGCTGTGTTTGCCAGAAAAATAAGAACTTCAGGAAATTGTTTCTTTACTATTTTGGGTTTTATGTGCATATGAAAGAGATGTGGGTTTATGCCTGTGTATATATAAGTCTGTAAGAATGTTTGCGGATGTAGTGATTCAGTTAAGATAAAATAAATAGAAATTTTTGGTTTAAAAATTTTACTTTTTTTAATGACCCCAAACTATAAGTTAATCAAACTTATAGTATTTTATTAGTACAATGAAAACTGACAATTTTCTAAGACATATTTTCTATTTTTTTCAAAGAGTTTTAGATCTAACAACAACAAAAATAATTTTTTTCAGCTTTGTTTCTAAAGTTGCTTATGAGCAATTTGTAGGCTTTTTGGTAAAACTGTTCAAGGGGTTTTATTACCATTAATCTTTTTTGAGGGTGTGTATAATTCATCTCACCAGCCATCAGAATTCCCAGAGGGTAAATTACTCTAGAGATCTCTGTGCCCTCACACTGTATCAAATTGACCTGCTTCTTGTTTGCCATTTTTGTGTACCACATTGCTTATTTAACAAGAAACAGAATGATTGTAATTCTGAGAAGGTCCTTTGATAGTAGTTTTGACACTCTGCCTGAATAATGACCCTCATTATGGTCCCCGTGACAGGCTCTGAAAGTCTTGATTTATGAATATATCACAGGTTCAGCATTAGAGCTCCCCCTACTCACTTACTTCTGATATAGACTGAGATACGGACAGAGTTCTTTGAAATATAGAGAGGCTGAGATAATTGCATGATTATGACCATTCAAATCATCTCTTTTCCTGATTTAACAAAGCTCTGCCATTTAATTTTGATTGTTTCTGAAGTTATTAGAAACCTTTGATAAAATGTTTTTTAGAAGAATGTGTTTCAGAGTAACTGTGCTGGTGATGAAGGTGGAAGTTATTCTTACTTTTCTATTTCTAAGCCTCAGCTAAATTTCTATTGCAAATACTCATTAATGGTTGATGTGATAATAGACTGTTAGAAGCAAGATTAGCTAAGAGCAAAAAGTCTGTGTCCTTGATAAAACAAATTACAAGACACTCTGTAAACACTTTTTTTTGTACAGAATGTTGTTGATTTATTGTTTCCTCTATAGTGATTATTTAAATAAATGTAGCTAATTTAGTTCATTTGCCAAACTGTATAATTTTGTTCTTTGTGAAGGAGTTATATGTAAAAGCCTCAAGGAATCACATTCCCATTAATCTTTTTACAAGTGCAATAAATAAATTAAGAGACATGGTTTAATTTTGCCAGTTAGAAGATATTTAAACAACAGTGGTGGTAAACTGATTTTTTCCTTACTGTTTCAAAAAGTCATAAAATGTACTTTTTCTTAATAGTTCAGTGAAATACAAGAAAAACATAACTCAACTGTTTTTATTGAGACTATAAGAAACAAAGGTTTTTAAATCATCTACTATTCTGTACAATGACCTTTTTAAAAAAAATGTTGCTTATCTCATGCTTTTCCACTCATAATATTTTTAGACACCTTCAGTACCTATGAAGTGTTATAAAAACATTTTAATTTATTTCAGCAAAAAAGCATGAAATATGGTATCATTAAATATTAAAAATAAATTCATGATAGTTTTTCTACATATCTTTACTCACCAGAAAAAAAGAGATAAAATCTCCTTATGGTTTCATTAAAAATAGGAGAGAACTAAAGATTCTAGGTACTCTCAGCTGATTTTTTTGAGACTATCATCATCAGATGACCCTCAAGATTAAAAATACATGGTAACTAAGGGCATTGGTTGAAAGTTAATTTTAAATGAAGTCTGATAATGACCTGGAATAAATTTTATAAGGGCCCTTCATTTCATAGCAAAAGCAGTCATTTAAAACATAATAAGATGATTCTGAAATCTTTAAACAAAATGATAAGATCAAATTCTTTTTAGCAAGTTGATAATTTTCAAAAACTTTTATTTTACATCTGCACAGCTTTTATTCTTAATTCATTAACATATTTTTAAGAAGTCTATTTCTAAATGGGAAAATGTTTGCCGCCTATGCAGTGGAGGTGTCATTAATGAAATGGATCTTTGATAAACTTCCATCACCTATTTCATTGTATACATTTTGTAAAAATTCCAAAGGTGATTTCTCCTTCCTTTGCTTTCCTGCTAAAATAGTCCTATACAGAAGTATTCTGTGACTGTACAAAAGTATTGTAGAGCATAGCAAAACCTTCTAGACCTTAATAACTATACATGACTGATCTATCCTCTCCACCAAGGTTAACTGTTTCTCCCATGGAGTTAAGTGGCATATAAACTATTGTTCACACGATTTGTGCTAACAGTATAGGATGACCTTATATACTATAGGGGCCATACAAGGTACCTGTACAATGCATTTATCAACAAAAGGAAAAGGACCACAGGGGCAGATCTGACTTTGTGTATTAGGACTCTATAAGGATAAATGACTAACCTTACTCCACAGCAAAAAGTAATTACAGAGCCATTGTTTCTAGAACGTTAATATATTTATGGTTTTTCAAAAATATGTGCTATTTAGTTCTTGAATCGACACCTGTACTGTATTATATTTTATACAAAGCACCCAAACTAAAATGTAGAGCAATCAACTATCTAAGATCATTTTGCTATTATAGGAAACCAACAACAGATATAAAATAAATGAATAATTTAAATTCAGCAATTATTTTTTATATTTAAATTATCTAATTAACAATAGACTGAACAACCAAATTTTAGAGCTTTATTCTTTCAAAAATTGTATGCGCCATTAAAGTTATCATTCTTTCCTACATATTCAAACTCTTCTATTTGTACTTTTATAATACACCAATTCTTTTTTTATGTGTGCTTCCTTTCCTGCCCTTAAATATTCTCACTTATTCTACACATTTTAGGCATGTGTTACTGAGAAAGAGAAAAATAGAAAAACATTTGTGTTTACACACAAAACACTTACACACACACATACAAGCATACACATCATTAAGAAATTAAGATGAATGTTAGTGGCCCTTCCAGTAAATACCACTGAGTAGCATAAAAATGGAAAACAATGAAATGAAAGACAATATTGGGCAAGTCAAATACACATGTTTGCGTGTTCAGGGGAGGGGTTATATTTAGCTTCATAGTCATAAGTTATAAATAATTATCAGAAGAATATGAAAGTTAGCTCTTCAAATTAAACAAGTTTATATCTTCCCCTGAAAGAGACACAACACATCTAGACTCTATTTCCTTCTAAATGAAGAAATAGAAATAGGATTTGGTAGCTGTATAAGAAAATGTAGTGTAACTTCTGGACCTATAGCTACCTTTTAGGGACCTTAAAATTTTTAATGTGTTCAATTCTTAATAAATTTTCTCAACTATAAAGTTTACTATATATATATACATATGTACTATATATATGTACATATGTATATATATATATAGCAAACTTTATAGTTTATATATACACTTTATAGTATATATATATACATATATATACACACATACATATATATATACATACATATATATATATATTTGCATTACATTAAACACTATTAATCACTCTACTAAAACACAGTACTGCAGTAACAGTAGGTTGTTCCAAAGTAAATTTGTATCATATGTGGTAACTGGTATTCAAATAAATAAGAATCAAATAATAGAGTTGTGCTGTGTCTTGATGGATTATTTTTAAAATGCTAATTAGTATTATAAAATGGTAGAAGTTCAGATAAGGAGGAATTGTGGAATTAATGAAAGGAGACAGACTATATTCTCCAAGGAGGTAGTTTTCTGCAATGTAAGCCTTCTCCAGCCTCTTTAGAGCAATTTTCTCTCTTTTATCCAATACAATTCAACTTGTTTCAATATTTTATTTAGAAGCATTTTATATGCCAGCACAGTGTTAAACCAAGATACACACACACAAACATGCATACAGGCACATGTGCATCTTTTTTCAAAAGTTCAAAGTCTGGATTTTGGTACAAGATGGCGGAATAGGTAGACTGTGCTCACCTTATCCCATGACCACATCAAAATTACAACTAAACTACACAACAACCACACTGAGAATTGCCTGAAGACTAGCTGAACAGAAATCCTATAACTAGGGATACACAGAAGAGGCCAACTGAGACTGATAGGAGGGGAGGAGACAAGGAACAAGCTGGTCCCATACCACACGAGATGGTTAAGAATCAGGAGGGATATCTCAGCTTCAGAGGACCCCATGAGGTGCGAGAGATCCTTGACCCACACAAGGCTCCTCATCCCAAGGTCCTAGTTCCAGGAAGAGAAGTACCCATAATTTCTGGCTATGAAAACCAAAGAGGATGTTGGCTGAGTGAGACGGATCGCTGCTGGAGTCCCAGAAATTCCTCTTAAAGGGCCCACACATGAACCAACTGGCTGACAGACTCAGTTGCTCTGTGCTCAGCACTGGAGCAGCAGTATGAAAAGCACCAGGGACATAGGGGGAGGAATTGAGTTGTCTGGCTTAAGGATGAGGGCTGGAGGGTCAGCTTTCTCCCAGACATAAGTGCTGGCAGAATCCTTTCTTCTTTTATTGAGCCCACCTTGCCTGAAGGCATAGGCTGACACCAAGTCTAAGTCTCCAACAACCTGGTTAACACCTTTTATCCCACACTGGTAATTTCCTGAGAACTGGCCTCACTCAACTTGTGGGCCTACCCAAGATGATTCCGGGACTCCATACAAACAGCCTGTCTTAGCTCATGCTGTGGAACTTCCTAAACTCTCTCAAGGGTTTATAAACCCTAAATAAGAAGCATCTGATCTCAGAGTACCCTGTACCTCTTATTAAGTGGTCCCCTTATTAAGTGGGCACTAGTAGAAGCCAGCCTAGGTTCACAACTTAGCCTCTACTAGGCAACTCTAAGCCCAGGACAAGTGACAAACATCTTCAGATCACTTTGCAGCTTATACCAGGTGGCTGTGGGCAGGGCACAGGTAGTGGCTGACCTTGGTTGTTGACTTAAGACCACACCGGAGCACCACCCAACTACCTATACAAATGACATTTACAAAGAGTAGACTTGGCAGGCACTAGAACCCCACTAAAGCAAATCCTACTCTGTGGGGTTAGCTCCTGCACAGCAGCTCCTCCACGGTAGTTATGAAAGGTCCTCACAGCCAATCAGCCTATGGGTCAATCCCTCTCACAGACGTACCAACGGTAATCAAGGCTCAACTACAACAGGAGGGCACAGACAACCCACACAAAGGACGCACACCAAAAGCACCTGGCTCAGGTGACCAGGGAAGACTGTGCCACTGGACCCCACAGGACATCTTCTACATAAGACCACTCTATCAAGCCTAGGAGACATAGCAGTGTGACATAATACATATAAACAAATACAAGGAGGCAGCCAAAATGAGGAGACAAAGAAGCATGTTCCAAATGAAAGAACAGGACAAAACTCCTGAAAAGAACTAATAAATGGAGACAAACAATCTACCAGATGCAGAGTTCAGAACACTGGTTATAAGAATGCTCAATGAACTTAGAGAAAGAGTAAATGAGCCCAGTGAGAACTAACACAAGGAGATAGAAACCATGAAGAAGACCAGTCAGAAATAAATAATACAATAACTGAAATGAATATTAAATTAGATGGAATCAACAGCAGATTAGAGGAAGCAGAAGACTGAATTAGTGATTTGCAAGATAAGACAGCAGAAAACATCCAATTTGAAAAGTAAAAAAAAAATTAAAATCCAAAAATGTGAGTATAATTTAAGGAGTCTCTGGGACAACATCAAGCATGCCAGCATTAACATAATAGGGGTACCAAAAGGACAAAAGAGGGAGCAAAAGATCAAAAACCTATTTGAAGAAATAATGACTGAAAACATCCCTAGCATGGCAAATAGACATACAAGCCAGGAAGGACACAGAGTCCCAAACAAGATGAATCCAAAGAGGCTCACACCAAGACACGTCATAATTAAAATGCCAAAGTTTAAAGACAAAGAGCAAATGAAGAGAAAAGCAGTTAGTTACCTACAAGGAAGCTCTCATAGAACTGTCAGCTGATTTCTCAACAGAAACTTTGCAGGCCAGAAGGCCTTGGCACAAAATACCTAAAGTGATAAAAAAGCAAGGACCTACAACCAAGATTACTCTACTCAGCAAGGCTTTTAGGGTAGAAGGACACATAAAGAGCTTTCCAGAGAAGAAAAAGTTAAGGAGTTTTTTATCACTGAACCAATTTTACAAGAAATGTTAAAAGGACTTCTTTAAGAAGAAAAAGAAAAAATGTATATATTTACATATATATATAATATGTAAACTAATTGTTGCTATTTTATTATATATGGATTTATTATATGTTATATATTTATTTTATATATATATATAATAAAATAGTAACAATTAGTTTAAATGTAAATGGATTAACTGTTCCAATTAAAAGACGTAGGGTAGCTGAATAGATAATGAAAACAGTCTTACATTTGCTGCCTGCAAGAGATTTGTTTCAGATCAAAAGATATACATGGACTGGAAGTAAATAAATGGGAAAAGATATTTCATGAAAATGGAAACAAACGAAAGTTGGGGTTGCAATGCTAAACCCAGACAAAATAGACTTTAAAACAAAAACTATAAGAAGAGACAAAGGAGGACTCAATAATCATACTTTTGGGTATTGGTCCAAAGAAATTCAAAATACTACTTCAAAGGACCATGTGCATTTATGTTTATTGTAGCACTATTTACAATAGCCAAGATATGAAGGCAACCTGTGTTTCCACTAACGGAAGAATGGTTAAAGAAGAGGTGGTACAAATATACAATGGAATATTACTCAGGCATAAAAAGAATAAAATCCACTTGCCATTTGCAACAACATGATTGGAGCTAAAGGATGTTTTGTTGAGTAAAGTAAGTCAAAGAGAGAATGACAATTATATGATTTCACTTATATGTGTTATCTAAAGAAAAGGATAATTGAACAAACAAAAACATGCTCTTAGATACAGAGAGCATTTTGATGGTTACTGCATTAATGGGTAGGGGGATGGAAGAACGGGGAGAGGATGAAGAGTTACGAATTAGTATTACAAAATAGTCATGGGAATGTAGAATTTAGCATAGGGAATATAGTCAGTAGTATTGTAATAACTAGGTATGGTGTCAGATGTGTACTGGATTTTTCAGGGTGATCATTTTGTAAGTTATACAAATGTAAGTTATACAAACTGTATTGTACACCTGAAACTAATATAATACCATATGTCAACTATAATTGAAAAAACTAAAAATATAATATTAAAGAAACAGTCATGAGGATGTAAAGTACAATACAGAGAATATAGTCAATAATATTGTAACAACTATGTATGATGTCAGGTGGGTACTAGACTTATTGGGGTGAGCATTTTGTAAGTTATATAAATGTCTAATCACTGTGTTGTAGACCTGAAACAAATATAATACTGAATGTCGGCTTTAATTGAAAAATAAAAAAATATTTTTTTAAAAAAAGAAGATAACGATCTAATAGGAGAAGCAGACATTAAGAAATAATTATAATAAAGTATGAAAATCAGTTATGTAATTGCATACATAAAACACAGAAATGGAACTGAGATTGTATAAATATCTTCTGTTAATATACATATTCTATACATTAATACAGTATGAGGATTATGTCACAAAAATGTAACCACCTGGTCCAGGTTTTGAAGACTGAATAGGAGTTTGCCTTATCACCACATAAGGTGAGGAGGGTATACCACATGGAAAGAACAGCACCTGTAAAAGTGCAGGAGCATGGAAGAGCATGCTCTATTTGGAAAACTTCAGGTATTTTAAAGCATATGGAATAAAACTACAAGTGATAAGAGATGAGTCTGAGACTGAATGCCAGGACCATATCACCAATAGTTCCTTTTGTGAAGCTAAAGAGCTTGCACTTTATCCTATAGTAGGTAGCCATTAAAAAATTTAAGGAGTGACATGATTAAGTTTGTAACTTTAGGAATTAATAGAAATAATAACTTGGAGAAGGAAAAAACCAGAGTCAGGAAACCAGAAAAGAGACTATTGTTAGGTCAGGAAAGAGAAGACAAGGGTTAGAACCAGTTCCCAGAGAACAAAGATTAAAGAGATTAAGAAAATAAAAAAAAAATAAATAAAAATATAATGTAACTTCAAATTCAGGAGACTACCCTTCTTCTGTTGTAATTTACCTACTCCTAATGTTTTCAAAATATGGATCTAACTTTGGCCACTGTTGAAAGATTTTAGAATCAACATGAGAAGATCATATCTGATCATAGTCAAGTCAAAGGAAAGAGTATGGCAGGAAATGGCGTACATCTTGTCATTCGCCTCCTGCTACTTCCTCATATGTGCCTATATTTCATTCATGTTGGTCTATTCATCTGGTCATAAAATTTGAACTACTTGTTTGCTGTTTTTGAAATATCTTCCTTCCTTTTACTGTTTGATATTCTCCTTGTTATTCTCTGCTAAGTCTTCTCTGCTAAATCTTCCTTGATGCCCGTGACATTTCTTCAGGCAGACGTAGGTCTTACTTTTCATTGTGCTGTTTTTGTATCCAGTGCACATGTCTATTGAAGTAGATAAACATAATGTATTCAATTTCCCTTTAAATTAATAGATTACATAGTGGATCATTAGGAAAACTGGTTGACCAGATGACTGGAGTGAATGTTTGAAGTAGAGTAATGATAAATTGGAATCCTTGTATAACCCTTATTTTTTAGTGTGGCCTCTTGTTATATTCTGAATTCTCTTTTCTTTAGCTTAAACCCCACACTCTTTCAGAATTGGCCTTGGAAAAACTGGCCTCAAAAGAGGATACAAACTTTTAGCTGTAAGATGAATGAAGTTTGAAGATCTGATATACAGCATGGTGACTAGAGTTGAAAACACTATTGTATATTTAAGGTTTGTTGGGAGAGCGAAGCTTAAATGTTCTCACCAAGAAAAAAAAAAAGAAAAAAGAAGAAGAACTACGTGAGGTGATGGATGTGTTAATTAACTAGATGGGGAAATGCTTTTATAATCTATATGTATATATGAGATCATAACGTACACTTTAAAAGTCTGACAACTTTATTTGTTAATTATACCTCAATTAAGCTGGAAAAGAAGAACATTTTTTAAATAGTTATTTCAATGTAACATAAACAAAATACTAACATTAAAAAAAAAGAAATACTTAACGAACAAGTAGATAAAGTTATAGAGAATATGATGAAGTCACCAAGGAAAGTCTTGGGGAAGGAACTGGAAGGTTGGTGACAAGGAAGAGAAAAAGGTGACAGGAGAAGTTTTAATGAACTTTAAAGGAGCAATGAGCTGGCTCCAAGGTGACTGAACAATTATCTAGAAACTACAGTGTCAGCCAAGGACAACGACAATTCTCCTTTCTTAACCCATGAGACTACAAGACCAGGAAGATATATTACCAGTGAAGACAGTTATGAATGGTATGCTGATTTCTGGAGAAATTATGTTTTTGATGATAAACTGAAAACTTGAGAGAAAATTTTAATGATATGACATGAATTTTCAGCTCTAAAATGTGGTTCACTAGAGACAGAAGAAAGTTTATGAAGGACTGGGAGTAAGATGCATATAAGTTCTAGATAAAGATAAATTGAAAATGGATAAAGGTGGGAATGTGAAACTCTATAGTTGACTTGAGATGTGGCAGGTATATTCCTGGAATAAAGGGAAAGGAGATGAGAAATGGTCCTGTGGGTCTTGTATTTAATGATAGAAATCAGAAATTCTATAACTGAATGAATGCATAGAACTAACCAATTCTCAGGTTCAAATTGATATTTTGGCTGCTAAAACTTTACAACACTGAGTACTGTTCTTTTATTACAGAGCCCAGGTTTTTCTGAAAAGAGAGTGACAGGGAGGAATGTGTGGAGAATGAGATAAAAGAAAATAGTTTAACTAAATCTTCTAAAGACTTTTCAAATATAGTAATTAACAAATAGCTAAGGATCAGTAATAAAGCATTTAATTGATTAAATAATCCATCCAGATTTTAGCTAAAAAACTAATTGCACCGAGAAATGAAATATTTTTTCTCCTCTGTAATCGATATACTTTATAATTTTAGAGCCTAGTTAAATTTTTCTTGTCAATTTTGTATCAGTTGCAGGTAAAAGAAAGACCATCTCTTTGCAACTTTTCTTCTTGCAATGCTATTGATGTAAAAGACTTGGTTGCCATAAATCATGAGCTAAACATGAAATTTATTTTCTCCCCTGCTCCTGCTATTTTCTGGACCTTGGATACGGTTCCCTTATCCTTAGTGCTAACTTTGCTGATGGCAGTGAAACTGCCCCTAGGGCTGCTGTAGGGTCATTCTGCTGATAGCCTACCTTTTTCTTCCAGGTGTTATTGATGAAGAATAACCCTCAAATTCGTGTGATTAAAGAGTCAGAGCTGAGATCCCTGCATTTTTTCATTTTGTTTATGGAACCCCCATAAACTGTTAGAATAAGTTACACAGCAATCATTTAAAAAGGGAGAAATCTTTTGAATGTTTTTCTTTTTCCTTAACAATAGAATATAAATGTATTTTTAAAAGATTCTTTAGAAATTCTGTACATTGCACAATCCAGTACATTGTTTTCCTTTTCTTTCTCTGTGTAACTTTTTCTCATATACCCATTATTATTAACAGCAGCTCTAAAGCCTTTAAAATAAAAAGAAATTAACAATGAATCAATAAAGATTAGCTATTTACTGTAGACTACTAGCTTATCTTTCACATAATTACAATAATGGTTGCTGATGAAAATTCTATTTATGTGAATCACTTTATTCTTGTTATTTACTATTATTAATGTTACCATTATTATCTTCTTACCCTTCAGTTCGCAAGATGTATCTTCTCAGTGAATTTTAATTCCGGTATCTTGCTATTATACTGTACATAATCCTATGAAAAGACTTCCCTTCATGCAACATTTCAGTGATATATTATCATACAGACTGTTAATGAATGAGCTTATATCTCACTAATACTGTTTTAGATACTATTTTTATTAATTTCCCAAGTTGTAATTTTTCATATGCTACCTGTGTCTATCTTCTGTTTAAGTTGTGTTTTCAATTTTTACATGGAGATTTCAAAGGAAAGCATTAACTTTGTGTCTTTAAAAATACATTTTATTTCAGATTCTCAATGATTACATTATCATAATGCCCATGCTTTGTTCTTTGATACTTGTAACAAGTTAATTTTCACAATTTCCTTTACTTTGGATTCCAATTTTATGTTAACAATCAAAATTAAAACGGTAACATTATGATCTTTCTGACATGCAACTGAGATAAGAAATAACTTGAAAAACAAACCAATTGCACTTTGTCCTTTGACTAAGATCCAGACACTATAGTCAAATAAAGAAAATAATTATGTTGACTTTTGTACATACTATCTCTAAGCAGTATTACTTGAAAGTAAATACAGTCATCGTACAGAAGGTACTGTGCTCCTTGGATATAATTTATTTCATTGAAATGCCTTATTTATTTTATTAAAGAGATTAAGAACATGAGCAACAGGAAAGCTTTTTGTTTAGCTTTGTGATTGTCTCTTTTTTCATGCCATTTGTTTTGACGGCAAGTTGTTGGTACACAAAAAATTTTCTTGCTAAAATTTTTTGTTATTTTTGCCCTTTTCCTTATACTGGGAATTTTGTAGAATAGAATGGATATTTTCTTTTTTTTTCATATGCTCCTACAGGAAAGGTCAAACAGAGAGTATGTAGATTAAATAAGCTTAGACTATAGCTACATTCCTTTGTAATTACATTAAGACATTCTGACAGTATAAAATTAGTGGCCAATATTAAAATGTCCTTAAAACTATTTTATGTACAGAAGATGTAAATAAGCTTAGATCCCTTTGAAAGAAGATAAATATACATATGATATTCTGTAACTTAGATTAATAGCTAAGGTGATACCTTATTATGGTAATATAAGTTTATAATATACTTAACATATAGCTATAGCATTCTACATAAACAAAACACATCCTTATTACTAGTTTGTGTTGATATACCTCATTAATCTTTTCAGTATATCTATTTGTTTTTTTTTATACAGTTTCAAATTTATACACACATTCAAAATACCCATATAATAGGCTAACTGGACCAGTAGCAATTACGAAGCAGAAGAACTGGTTGAAGAAAGAAGGAAGGAAAAAAGGAAGGGAGGAAACATTTTATTAAGTCTAAACACTGCTAGCCTAAAATGAAAAACTAAAGTGCTAGAAAAGTTAGCATTATAATACTGTATTCCTAGTATATACAACACTGTTAATACAATCTTTCATCCCAGAGGATGGTGGTTTTGATATTGTGTTAATGGGTTCAGAAATATTTGATGCCTTCGCTCCCACAATTTTAGTGGCACTAAGGAAAAAATAACTAACATACAGTGAGTGATGTTTATTATATTCCAATATTGTTTTTATCATTTTACAGATATTATCTCATCTAAGCTTTAAAATAATCTAACAAGTTAGATACTATTATTATTTTGCACTAGGTCACAAGCTATTATGTGTGGGAGTTTGAATGGTGATAATCTGACCCCAGAATCAAATTGACCCACAATAGTGAACTAATCTACTCACATGCATTAAGGCCTATGACCAACAAAGGCAAATTCTGTCAAAAGCTCGGATTTTGGTTTTTTTTTTTTGCAAAGAATGTTTTTATTTTTTAATTTTTGTATTATTATGGTGACATAAGTTAAAATCCAGTAAGTTTCGGGTGTGCAATTTAGCAGTATGGCATACACACACACACACACTCACACGTGTGTGTGTGTGTGTGTGTGTGTGTGTGTGTCTGTATATACATATATATATATATGTATATATATATATATATATACCACAGCTTCTTTAGCCTATTGTAGGACAGTTAGGTTGCTTCCACGTCCTGGCCACTGTGAATAATGCTACTATGAACATTAGTGTGCAAATATCTTTTCATATATGGGTTTTCAAGTCTTTGGGGTAAATACTCAGTAGAGAGATTGCTGGATCACATGGTAGATCAATTCTTAGTTTTTTGAGGAACCTCCATACTGTTTTCCATAGTAGCTGTACCAATTTGTAGTCCCACCAGCAGTGTATGAGGGTTCCTTTTCCCCCACAACCTCTCAAACACTTGTTATTACTTGTCTTGTTTATAATAGCCATTCTTACAGGTGAGAGATCATACCTCATTGAAGTTTTGATTTGCATTTTCCTAACAGCTAGCGATGTTGAGCATCCTTTCATATGTTTGTTGGTTATTTCTATGTCTTCTTGGGGGAAGTGTCTGTTCAGGTCCTCTGCCCATTTTTTGATTGGACTATTTGTGGTTTTTTGTTGTCATTGTTGTTATTGAGTTGTATGGATTCTTTGTATATTTTGGATATTACGCCCTTACTGGAGGCGTTGCTTGCAAATATCTTCTCCCATTCAGATGGTTGTCTTTTTACCCTGTTGACATTTTCTTTTTAGTTTGATGTAGTCACATTTACTTATTTTTGATTTTACTTCCCTTGCCTTTGAGGTCAGATTCATAAAATCCTCTTTAAGTCCAAGGTAAGTCCAAGGTCCTTCAATTTAGTTCCTATGTTTTCTTCTATGCATTTTATTGTTTCAGGTGTTATATTCTAGTCCTTAATCCATTTTCAGTTAATTTTGGTGTGTGGTGATAGACAACAGTCTAGTTTCATTCTTTTGCAGGTGGCCTTCCAGTTTTCCCAGCACCATTTATTGTAGAGGCTTTTCATACTCCACTATATGTTTTGTGCTCTTTTGTCAAAAATTATTTGCCCATATAAACATGGGTTTACTTCTGGGCTCTCAATTTTGTTCCACTGGTGTGTATGTCTGTTTTTTGTTTTTTGTTTTGACAATACCATGCTGTTTTGATTATTATCGCTTTGTAGTATAATTTGAAGTCAGGCAGAGTGATGCCTCCAACCTCATTCTTTTTTCTCAAGGTGGCTTTGGCATTTCGGGGTCTTTTGTGCTTCCAGACAAGTCTGATGAATTGTTGTTCCATTTCTTTAAAAAATGCCAATGGGATTTTGATGGGGATTGCATTAAATCTGTATAATGCTTTAATAAGGTCATTTTAACTGTGTTGATTCTTCTAATCCAAGAACATGGACTATCTTTCCATTTCTTTGTATCCTCTTCAATTTCTTTTATTAGGGCCTTATACTTTTCATCATATAGGTCCTTCACATGTTTTGTTAAATTTCTTCCTAGATATTTTATTCTTTTTGTTGCAATTGCAAAAGAAATTACTTTTTCCACTTAAAAGCTAGGATTTTTATACAGCTCCTCTGTGTCAATGACAGAAAAAAAAATCTTTTTAGGCAGTTTGATGATTCCTTGCAACTGGAATTCAAATTTCAAAAGGTGTTTGAAACTCCATTTCTAAAAAAAAAAGACTAATGCTTTTCTGGAAAGTTAGTGACTCAAGTGTGCTTTCATATTTTTGTAAACATTTTATGAGAAAATTTGTTAACTTTTATAATTTTTAAATATTTTTTCTAAGATTTATGAACAAATGTACCAGTATAACATACCAGTATAAAGTTATACAGTAACTTCTAGCAATATTAAAGAAAAGATTATTATAATTCCAAAGAATATGAATGTCTCATCTTTGGTGAATGTTTGGAACACAGACTGACACGACCTTTTTAAATCACAGCCACATCATAAACAAGATAATTTATATTTGCATTTATCACCACTGATAATGTTTCATATACAGTAGTCTTCCTTATCTGTGGTTTCACTTTCCATGGTTTCCATTATCTGTGGCCAACTGCATCTAAAAATATTAAATGAAATGTTTTAGAAATAAACAATCTATACGTTTTAAATTATGCACCATTTTGAGTTTCGTGATGAAATCTCATGCCATTTTTCTCTGTCTCACCTAGGATATGAATCATCCCTTTGGTGTTTCCATGCTATATACACCCCCCATACATTAGTCGCTTAGTAGCAGTCTTGGTTATCAGATCGATTGTCAAGGTATCACAGTTTTCAAGTAATTCTTGTTTTACTTAATAATGGCCTCAAAGTGCAAAAGTTGTGATGTAGGCAATTTGGATATGCCAAATAGAAGGCTTAACATGCTTCCTTTAAGTGAAAAGATATGTATGAATTTAAAGAAATAATATGTGTAGGGTTCCATACTATCTTCTGTTTCAGACATCCAATAGGGGGGATCTTAGAACTTATCTCCGCAGATAAAGGGGGGACTATTATGTTACAATTTCATGGGACATCTTGTATTTTAAGTGTCTAAGACGATATCTGGCATAGAGTAGAAAATCATAAAATATTTCTTAAATAATTAAGAACTATAATAATAATGGCACAGAGATGTCAAATTATTAAAAATCACTTTTTAACATATATTATCAGCATTGAAAAAAAGTCCCCATTAACAGAAATTAAAATTTTAAAAAATTCAGGGAAACATCAACCTCTCTATCAGTTAGAACCCTGGCATAAAACAAATGTATGGGGCACTAAAATGAGCAATTTGAGAACAGCTAAATAATGAGGTCCATGTTTAAGAAAAATAAGAAATGCTATAGTTCTTACTTTGGGCTAGTAATCTTGAGAGCCACTAATTAGTGGACTTTAGAGAAAAAGCAGTGAGCAGTGCCTAGAGCCTAGAGAGACTGCCCCATAGAAAAAGTTATCTGACAGGAATAAGACCTTTGTGAAAGGGCACCATCTTCAACACCAATCAACAGGGAGGGATTTAGGGGAAGATATTCCAACCTCACTCTCCTCTTGTTCTTCAATCTCCCACACATTTTTCGTATCGGTTGAACATAGCCAAAAGCTAAAGGGTAAGAGAGTCCACTGAAGGAATATACACTCTGCACAGGATTAGATAGGGTAAGGTGAAGAGTGGACCCAAAGAGGCAAACAACAGATTTAACAGATAGTGCAATTATGAATATATAATTGCATATATATAATACACATATATATGTGTGTGTGTGTGTGTGTGTGTGTGTGTGTGTGTATTATTCACAGATCATTTCAAGGAATTTCAAGTTAATATAAGCTTACCTGGCCTCCCAAAAGCCATTTATTATAATAATATATTCTGAAAACTGAACTGTTGACAATTTCCAATATAAATACAATTATTTTTCACAGCTCAGTCTTGTACATTTAGAGTGCTGTCGTTAAGTCTTTCTAACTGGTTGTTGTTTTGCTTAAGAAACCAGAAAAGCTGCTTTAGGCTAACTGGAGGTTATATGTTCACAATATATCTAGACATGAAAATCAATAGAAACATTTAAACCTGTGATGTTGGAGAAATGCCTCTCAAAAAAAGATCAAACGCTAAGAATTGAATCTCACATACACTACTGCACATTATCACTACAAGTGAAGCCTTGACACTATTCTGTTAGTATATCAAGGCAGCTACAATGCAATTTGAAAAACATGACACTATTTAAAGAAACTTCAGACTTATTAGTAAGGTCTCATAGTCCATGAGGAACGCAGAGCTGCAGGGACAGGCTCCTTATTTACTGAGGGTATCACCAGCGTTAGTCCTTGAACCCACTGGACACACTGAGTGCACAAGCAGTAAAAGAAGGTGAATGACAGATAGACGTACTTTCTAATTAGGGAGGAAGAAAGGCATCCAAATAGAAGGAATGGAATGGGAAAAGACAGAAACAATCAATGAGAAATAACTGAGAAATTCATGGACGTATTGCGAAGAAACCACTTTCATTCTCCGTTCTCTCAGATGTCTCTTGTCTTGTGATAACATCTCAAACTTTCAAGGTCCTTGCCAGTTCCTGGCAAATTCATATTGCTCTGGTATTTCCATTTCCTTTCAGTGAGTTCTTCTCTTGTCTCCTCCAAATATATCTTATGCTATTTTCAGTTTTCATGGATCTTACAGAACACTTTAAACAGTGGCCACAGCTATATCAACTCTCTAAAGCTATTGAGCTTTATCCAGAGGAATCTGTGTCTTTGAGAAATTGTGAGGTTGTGAATTATCAACTACACCTATAAGGAATAATAAACCTGATGCTCTATAAATTAGCATTTTACACACACTTGCACACACACACTCTCATACATACATTTCAATCAAAAGCATTTCATTATGCCACCCATTAAAATGTAAGTGAAAGGTGATTATGGTAAAAATAATAAACAAAACTAAGCATTTAAAGATGCACTTAGAGGGTTATAAAGTGTGTACACATCTGTATGTGTTTAAGAAAATCAAGAGACTCAATTACAAAGCATAGAAATGCCACAAAACAATTAAGAGCTCTTCCCATATTTCTGAGTAGAAAAAATAAATATGATAAACGTATCAATTTTCCCAAAATGTATTTATAATTATAATCCACTCTAAATTTTTTATTCTATAATTATTCAGAAATGCATGTTAATTTAATGAAATATTCAGAAAGAAAGATCAATGAAGGGGTTGGTCTCTAAATTATTAAAGTATGCTATAATTTAATAATAGTTAAAACTTGTGATGATGACATTAAAATATGACAGTAAAAAAAACTCACCATTTATTTACTTGAATTTTAAATAAATTAAAAAAAGAAGAGAAAAGATAATAAGAGTAGGATAATATGACAAAGTCAGATATCAAATTATTTAAGAACCTATTAGATATTCAAATAAAATTTAGGATAATGTAAAAATTATGAATTAGTAGGAGAAAATCAGAAAAAAACTTAAAAAAATTTTTTCAATATTTTTAATATTGATAACTTCCTACACAATATGCATTATTTCTTGTCCTTCAGAAGATTTGACACCTTTGGCCATATTTGACAGGAAATATTGAATTTCAGATATCCTGATAAGCTATTTTCTTTTGTGTGTGTATACATTTATTTATTTAGTTAATTAGTTTTCAATTTTAATTTTTCAATTAGACTTGATGTTCCTTATTATTTTATATGAGTTTCAGTTGTATAGAATAAGATTAGACATTTATATAATTTACGAAGTGATTCCTCCAGTTAGTCTAATGCCCATCTGGCACTATACATACCAATTACAATGTTATTGATTATATTCTCTATGTTGTACTTCACATCTCATGACTATTTTTAACTACCAATTTGTACTTCTTAATCCCTTCGCCTTTTTTATCCAACTTCAAACTCCCCTCTCTTTTGGCAATGACCAGTTTGTTCTCTACATCTATGATTCTGTTTTCCTTTTGTTTCTTTGTTTATTTTGTTTTTGAGAGTCCATATATAAGTGAAATCATGTAGTATGTTTTTCTCTGTCGGACTTATTTCACTTAGCATAATCATGTAGTATGTTTTTCTCTGTCTGACTTATTTCACTTAGCATAATACCATCCACATTTTTACAAATGGTAAGGTTTCATTTTTCATGTCTGAGTAATATTCCAGTGTGTGTGTGTGTGTGTGTGTGTGTGTGTGTGTGTGTGTGTGTATCACAATTTCTTTATCCAGTTGTCTATTGATAGGCACTTATGTTGTTTTCATATATTGGTTATTATAAACAATACTGCAGTGAGCATAAGGGTGCATATATATTTTCAAATTAGTTCTGGTGGGGGTTTTTTTGTAACAACACATTTATTGTATCAAACGCTCAAGGTTATAAACACAAAACACTTCTTAATTTAAGAATAGGAAAAAATCAGGCAATTCCTAGAATACTACTATACCTACAGCCTTTGCCTACAGTAAAAAATAAATCATTCAATCATTTTGGTAATCATCCCGGTCTTTCTTCCCACTTGGAAGTTTGGGTCCACTGGCTGGTTTTGCCATGATGATCTGATCCACTCTAAGTACAGTGAAGTCAGCATCAGTGGCCAGGTTGATAGCCTGATATTTTTCTAGGTAAATATCTAGAATACCAGCCTCTAACATGTCCTTTACAGCAGGAACTTTAGCCCTCATATCTCAATATTTAATCCAACATTTTTATCTCTTTCTTGATGTACTACATAAAGTTTAGAGATTACTTCATTGGCCTTAACCCCAGAGTTCCCTGCCAGTGCCCAGAGAATAGTTTCAAATGCCTTGGCAAATTTCTTAATGGCATAAAGTTCCAGTCCAGGACATGTCTCTCCATATGCTGTGACCTGTTTGGCCAACTCAATTTCTGTTGTTCCACCTCCAGGTATAAGACGTTTATCCCTTGTGAGAACTTTGAAAGTATTAACACCATCATCTACTGCCCTTTCTGTATCATCCATCAGATTGTCTGTAGAACCTCGAAGCACTATGGTGGAAATGGCCTCATCTTCCTTATCATGCTTGAAAACAATCACCTGTGTTTCTCCAAATTCTGAGGTAAACACTGTTGCAATGTCCCATTTCTTCAAGCACAGGAGGAGTAAATCTAGGAAGAGCTGTAGCTCCAACTGTTTTACATAGCCTTCTGAGATCTCATTTTGAGTTCAACCTCACCAACATAATATTGTATTTGTTTGCATAATGAAGAGCTATGTCTGCCACTTAGCCACTTATTAATGATGACATTTGCACCGATATCAACAATAGCTTTGACTTGTGCATCCATAAGATTTTCTTCTCCTTTACTAAAATTCATCAATTCTTCAGCAGTCTTCATCAATATCATCCTCTTAGTGTCTGTTATCATGCCATCAAAAGGACAAGAGTACACTGCTGTTTTTGTATCTTTGACAGATGTTACATCATCTTTTAGTTTCCTTCTTAAAAACCATGCCATGTAATACTGAAGAGAAATAAATATTAGAGCCCAGAATCTTATAAACTCTGATATTATCAACATGGAAATGCTAGAATCAAGAAAAATTGATTCACATGCTTGAGCAATAAGTTTGGCCAGTATTACCATACTGTTTACTCATTATGGAGGTATGAAGTAGAGATGACACTTCATCCACATCTCGAAGAGTTTTTGCGGAACAGCATACCAAATCAGGAAGAATCTCATGGGCTTTTCTGTAGGCTATTTCATAACCTTCTATGACCTCTGAAACTGACAGACCCATTCTGACAAGTTCTCCAGCTAATTCCAGAAGAGCTCCAGCAAACATAAGGACAAAGTTTGTGCCATCTCCAACCTCTACTCCTGCATGTGAGAGACCCTTGCGATCATTTTTGCAGCAGGATGCTGTACTTCTAGCTCTCTTAAAATAGTCACTACATCATTCATCACAAACAACTTCTCCAGGTGTTTAATAACCATTTTGTTCATTCCATTTGGTCCATACTCTGTATGAGTCATTTGGGCAAGCTCCTTGCAAACTGGTATGTTCCTGTACACTGCTTCTTCTAATGTTGAAAACTGCTTCGCTCCCTCCTTGAGCATCCGGGCAAAGCCTGGGGCTTTGGGGACATGAAGCCCATGACTTGACTGCAGATTGTAAGATCCCAAAGACTGTTTTGGTTTTCTTTAAATAAATATCTAGAAGTATAATTGTTAAGTCATAAGGTAGTACTATTTTTAATCTTTGAGGAACCTCCAAACTGTTTTCCATAGTGGCTATACCAATTTGCAATCCAGCAAAAGTGCACAAAGTTTCCCTTTTCTCTGCATTCTTGCCTGCACTTGTTGATAGCCATTCTGACAGGTATGACATAATATCTCGTTATGATTGTAATTTGCATTTTTCTGATGATTAATGATATTGAGCATTTTTGCATATGTCTTTTGGCCATCTGTATGCCCTCTTTGGAGAAATGTTTATTTAGGTCCTCTGCTCATTTTTCAATTTGATTTTTTTTTTTTGGTGTTGAGTTGTATGAGTTCTTTATAAATTGTGGATATTAATCTCTTATCAGATGTATCATAGGTAAATATCTTCTTCCATTCAGTAGGTAGTATTTTTATTTTGTTGATGGTTTTGTTTGCTTTGCAAAAAAATTTTTAGTTTGAAGTACTCCCATTTGTTTATTTTTTCTTTTATTTCTTTTGCCCGAGGAGATATAGTAGGAAAAAATATATATATGATTAAGAGCAATGTCAGAGAGTTTACTGCCTATGTTTTCTTCTAGTTTTATGATTTCAGGTCTTACATTTAAGTCTAAAATATTTTGAGTTTATTCTTGTATATGTTGTAAGAAGATGGCTCTTTGTATGTATCTGTCTGGTTTTCCCAGCACCATTTATTGAATAGACCATCTTTACCCCATTGTATATTTTTGCCTCCTTTGGCATAGATTTGATGACCATATAAGCATGGATTTATTTCTGGGATCTCTACTCTGGTCCATTGATCTATGTTTCTATTTTTATGCTAGTATCATGCAGTTTTTATTATTATAGTCTTGTAGTATAGTTTGGTATCAGGTAGTATGATACCTCCAACTTATTTCGTTTTTTCAATATTGCCATGGTTATTAGGGGTCTTTTATGGTTTCAAATAATTTTTTTTGATTACTTATTCTAGTTCTCTGAAAAATGCCATTGGTATCGTGATAAGGATTGCATTAAATCTGTAGATTGTTTTGGGGTAGTATGGACATTCTAACAATGTTAGTTCTTCCTATCCATGGACACGATACATGCTTTTATCTACCTGTATCTTCTTCAATTTATTTTTTAATGACTTGTGATTTTTTTGAGTACAGTCCTTTTACCCCTTTGGTTAAATTTATTTCTAGGTTTGTTTGTTTTTTTTTGATGAAATTGTAAATGAGATTGTTTTTTTAAATTTCTCTTCCTGATAGTTTGTTGTTGGTATATAAAAATAAAACCAATTTCTGAATATTAATTTTGTACCCCACTACTAAATTTATTTATCAGTTTTAACAGTCTTTTGGTGAAATCTTTAGGGTTCTCTAAATGTAATATCATGTCACCTGCAAATAATGATAGTTTTACTTTTTCCTTTCCAATTTAAATGCCTTATATTTCCCTTTCTTGTCTGATTAATATGGCTGAAACTTCCAATATTGTTGAATGAAGGTGGTAAAAGTGGGCTTTTCTGCATGGAGTATGATTTTAGCTGTGGATCTGTCATATGTTGCCTTTATTATGTTGAGGTATGTTCCCTCTATTTCTACTTTCCTGAGGGTTTTTATCTTAAATGGATGCTGGATTTTGTCAAATGTTTTTTCCACATCTATTGATATAATCATATGATTTTTACCTTTTAATTTGTTAATGTGGTATATCACATTAATTAATTTGTGGACATTGAAACAAACTTGCATCCTAGAAATTAATCTTACTTTATGTATGATCTTTCTATTGTATTGCTGAATTTGGTTTGTTAGTATTTTGTTGAGGATTTTTGCATCTATATTTATACAGGATATCGACTTATTTTGTTTGTTTGTAATGTCTTTGTCTGACTTTGGAATCAGGGTAATGATGGCCTCATAAAAAAGAACTAGGGAGACTTCCTTCCTCTTGAAGTTTTGAATAGTTTGAGAACAATAAGTGTTAATTATTCTTTAAATGTTTGGCAAAATTCACCTGTGAAGCCATCTGGTCCAGGATTTTGTTTGTTGGGAGTTTTTTAGTAACTCATCTGATATCGTTTGTAGTAATCGGTCAGTTCAGATTTTTTTATTTCTTCTTGACTCAATTTTGGGAGATTGTACATGCCTAGAAATGTATCCATTTCTTCTAGATTGTCCAGATTATTGGCAAACAATTGTTTGTACTATTTTCTCATGTTCCTTTGTATTTCTGTGGAGTCATTTGTCATTCTTCCTTTTTCATTTCTGATTTTATTAATTTCAGTCCTCTCTTTTTTTCTTGATAAGACTGGTTAAAGTTTTATCAATTTTGTTTATCTTTTCAAAGAACCAGCTCTTGATTTTACTAATCTTTTGTATTTTATTAGACTCTATTTTATTTATTTTTTCTCTGATCTTTACTATTTTCTTCTTTCTAATCACTTTGGGCTTTGTTTGCTGTTCTTTTTCTAGTTCCTTTATGTGTGAAGTTAGACTTTATTTGAGATTTTTCTTGTTTCTTGAGTAGGCTTATATTGTTATGACTTTCACTCTCAGAACTGCATTTACTGTGTCCCATAGATTTTGAGTTTTTGTGTTTTCATTTTCATTAGTCTCATGGTATCTTTTGATTTTTTCCTTCATCTCATTGTTAACCTATTCATTGTTTAGCAGCATGTTATTTGGCCTCCATGTGTTTGTGTGTTTTTCAGTTTTATACTTGTAATTGATATCTAGTTTCATAACATTGCGGTCTAAGAAGACATTTGATATGATTTCAGTCTTCTTAAATTTATTGAGACTTGTTTTGCAGCCTAACATGGGGTCTATCTTGGGAAACGTTCCATGTGCCCTCGAAGAGAATATATATTCTGATTCTTTGGAGTGAAATGCTCTAAAAAAATCAAATAAATTTATCTGTTGTAGTGTGTCATTTAAAGCTGCTGTTTCTTTGTTGATTTTCTGTCTGGAAGATCTGTCCATTGTTATCAATAGGATGTCAAAGTCCCCTACTATAACTATATTATTATTGATCTCTCCTTTTATGTTGGTTAATATTTGCTTTATATATTTAGGTGCCTTATATTGGGTACATAAATATTTATTAAGATTTTATCCTCTTGTTGGACTGATTCTTTTTATTATTATGTAATGTCTTTCTTTTTCTCTTATGATAGCGCCTTTTTAAGGTCTATTTTGTCTGATATAAGTATTGCCATCCAAGATTTTTTATTTCCTTTTGCACGAAATACCTTTTTCCATCCCTTCCTTTCAGTTTGTGTGCATCTTTTGATCTGAAGTTGGTCTCTTTTAGGCAGCATATGTATGGACCTAGTTTTCATCTCCATTCAGCTACCTTACATCTCTTGATTACAGCATTTAATTCATTTACAGTTAAAGTGATTATTGATATGTACATAATTATTGCCATTTTGTTATTCCTATTTATATGTTTTTCCACCTTCTTTTTCTTAAAGAAGTCTCTTTAACATTTCTTGTAACACTGATTTGCTGGTGATGAATTCTAGTAGCTTTCTCTTGTATGGGAAGCTCTTTATCTCACCTTCAATTTTAATTGATAGCTTTGCTAGGTAGAGTAATCTTGGTTGTAGATCCTTGTTTTTCGTCACTTTAAATATTTCTTGCCAATTCCTTCTGGCCTTCAATGTTTCTGTTGAGAAATCAGCTCACAGTCTTACAGGAGCTCTTTTGTAAGTAACTAACCACTTTTCTCTTGCTGCTATTAGAATTTTCTCTTTGTCTTTGATTTTTGGCATTTTAATTATGATGTGTCTTAGTATAGACCAGTTTGGATTCACCATGTTTGGGACTCTCTGTGCTTCTTGGACTTGTCTCTCTATTTTTTTGGTCAGGTTAGGAAAGTTTTTTGTCATTATTTCTTCAAATAGGTTCTTAATCCCTTGCTCTCTCTCTTCTTCTTCTGGTACCCCTATGATGTGAATGCTGTTGTGTTTGATGTTGTCTCAGAGATTTATTAAATTTTCTACACTTTTTAATTTCTTTTTTTCTGTTTGAATTGGGTGTTTTCTGCTACCTTGTCTTACAAATTACTGATTCGATCCTCTGCTTCATCTAATCTACTGTTGATTCTAGTAGTGTGTTCTTCATTTCTGACTGATCTTTTTTATGATTTCTATGTCCTGTTTCATGCTTTCTATCTTTTTGTTCTAGTTCTCATTGAGATCATGTATTCTTTCCCTAAGTTCATTGAGCATCCTTATAACCAGTGTTTTGAACTGTGTCTCATAGGTTGCTTGCCTCCATTTCATTTGGTTCTTTTTCTGGAGTTTTCTCCTATTCTTTCATTTGAGACATGTTTCTTTGTTTTCTTATTGTGGCTACCTCTCTGTGCTTGTTTCTATGTATTAGATAGATGTGCTATATCTCCTAGTCTTGGCTGCTGTAGTAGGTGTCTTGTGTGGCCCAGCAACTCAGTCTCCCTGGTTACCTGTGCTGGATGCCCCAGGAATGTCCCTTGTGTGGATTGTGTGTGCTCTCCTATTGTATTTAAGCTTTGGTTGCTGTTGACACATCAGTGAGTGTGACTGACTCTTTGGATGACTGACTGTGAAGATTGGTCATGCCCACAGCATATGAGCTGCTGTGTGGGGGCTGACCTCATGGAGTGGGATCTGCCCAAGATGGATCCTGTGCCTGTTGAGACCACCCTTTTAGTGTGCCACTTGTGGGGCTAATTAGCTATTGCTCTGTTGTGGTCTGATGTCAGCCTCCAAGAGTGCTGGTTTTGGGACCCTTTGGAAGGAAGTGGCTCCTGTGCAGGTGAAGGTAAGCCATTGCCTGTAATCATTGGGGGCTACCTGCTAGGAGTTACAGATGATCCATGGTTGGTCACTTCTTGTGCTGAACCTGGAGGCAAATGTGAGAGGCCATGTAGCGAACTGAGGCCAGCTACCACCAGCACCAGGCCCGAGGCAGTTCAGCAAAGGGTCCAAGGAATCCCAAATTCTGAGGCCATCTGCTGGCTGCCTACAAAGCTTAGTAGCTACAGGAGTCCTAGGTGGTACACGAGTTGGGTGAGGCAAGGTCTCAGAAAGTCACCAGGATATGGTGACCAGTGCTCCCAAGGTTAGTGCAGGCCCAGATTTGGTGCCAGTGATGATCCTTTGGCCATTTGCAAAAGTCTCATATCACACCAAAGCAAGCCACCACCTATCTGCAGCCTGCAGACCACCAAGATTTGTTTAAGAAACACTACAGCTCTTTCCAGGCCTGGTTATCCACTACCAAAACATCCCTGGAATTGTGTGAACCTAGGCTTGCCAATTGCTGCCAAAGGAGTCTTCTGCTGAGAAGGCAAGGTGGGGATGGCTTCCCAGCCAGGAATGTGCCTCCAGCAATTCTCAAGTTGGGTGGGCCAGCATCCCAGGGAATCATCAGAGTAGAGAGAGTGGAGTTCACTAAGTCAATGCAGATTCAGATTTTGCTGTTTGGGGGAAGGCTCAACATAGGGAAGATGGCTTCCACCTCTATGCTGTACAAGAGGAGGACCGAACACAGGAACAATGGTGGCTGTCCCTCTAGTCCCTGCCTCAAAGCCACACAACTCAGTCTTTTTCTATATTTCCCTGGAGCCTCCCAAGCTGTCATCCTTCTGCCAGGGTGAGTACCTGTGAGGATGTGAGTCTGCACACGAGCACTTTAAGGGGATGTCTGGGTTTCCAACAGCTTTCTATCTCACTTGCATGGTCAGAATCCCTATTGATTTTCATAGCCAGGTATTTGGGGGACTTCTCTTCCTAGCACTGAAATCCTGGGCTAGGGAGTCCTGGTGTGGATCTGGGGACCCCTGCTCCTCCAGAAGGACCTCTCCTGCTGAGACATCCTTCCCAACGCTCAACCATGTGGGTGCAGGGCCAGGCCTTTCAAATCTCTGCTTCTCCTACTAGTCTCAATATGGCCAATTCTTTATATTTTAGTTAAATGAATTCTGTTCACCTAATCTTTAGATAATTCTCCAGGTTTATTGTTCTATAATTTAGTTGTATTTTTAATGTGGTCATGGGAGGAGGCAAGCACAGGGTTTACTGTCCTGCCATCTTGTCTGGAAGTCTCCTAATAGTGTATTTCCTATTATGCCACACTGTTCTGGAAATATATATATGTTGAAGCACTATGCTGTACACTTGAAACTGTGTTATATGTCAATTAACTCTCAATTTAAAAGTAAATAAATTCACTGTATCTTAATCAGTTCTAGATAATAAATTAAAACATTAATCAGTCTTGGGCTACACTTTTTCCCTTAAAACTTTTATTAAGTTCAAAATTTTTATTTTAAGTTGATATATCATTGGAAAGACACTGAATTTTTTGGGGGGGAGGGGGCTAAATACTTTATTTTTTTAATTTTAATTTTTAATTAGTTTGACATTCAATATTATTTGAGACATTGAACTTTATATGACAATAAATGAACAATTAGCTCACTAAATATATACAACTTAAACTTTTCTTTGTTAATAAAAATGAAAATTGGTATCAATATTGGTATGAAAGCTTAAAATCACTTTAAAGATTTACAAAATAACAGCTTAATTTTTAAACTAAAAATAAAATAAAAACCTGGAATAAGATTAAAGTCAGCCATTTATTTTCCATGTAAAATTACTTTGTGTCTATTAGATATCACCTAGAGATAAACACAATAAACAATTCATGAAAAAATGTGAATATCAGCATTCGAAAAGTTTTAACAGCCCAATGGTGTTTCCGATAACATTTTGTGATAACAATAAAATGTTTCTCACTGGCCATTTCATGGCTAAAACCACCAGTCAAAAGTTAACCATGAGAACCTAACTTTTGAAAATTGATTTTTTTTTTAATCTTTGGCATTCGATAGTTTTTTGTTTGTTTGTTTTTCATTTTTTTGTTTTGTTTTTGGTTTTGGTTTGCTTTAGATGTACAGTAGAATGATTAGGCAATTTTTAAAATAAAATTTATATTAGTTATACTAAATTTATTTTGAAAACCCCTGCTATTTATAAGTGCTATGTTTTACTTTCTCAACAGCAACGAAGAAATTATTTAAAGATATTACTGGAATAGTCTGGAAAAGATACAGTAATTTTGTTGAATCAAATTTAATTTAAGGACTCTTTTTTCTTAATAGTTTTATTCAGAACAGTGCTTTTAAGTGTGGAGGGTAGAGATTGGAGATTAAAGGAATTACTATCAGTAATTAGTATCTTTAGTTTTTTAGTATTTGCTTAATTAAGCACCTTTGAACAATTTTACTAATGTTTCAGGGTTCATAATATAGCTTCCACCTATCCTCAGAGAATTATCTGAGACTAAATAATTTCACATCAGAAAACATCATTTTCCTAATTGATTTTGATTTTTGAAATAAAAATATTAAATTGTTCTTAATGCCATCTAATCAATATTTAGCCATTTATAACCATAATATTGAAAGAGAATATTCTTTTAAATCTCTTGGTTAGATATAAAGCTATCATTTTAATCTGAGCTATAGTTATTGACTCACAGTTATGAATTAGAGTATTTATTCTTTCTTTTCTATTTTGCACAAGAAAACAGTTTTGATACAGGAAACTAACTCAAGCATATTTTTCAATGTCTGGCCCAAGTTTTATACGTTGTGAAATAGCATTTATTTAATGAGTAAATTTCTGCTGTTTCACTGATGATTATTTTCCAAAATTTTAGGGCTAACATGAACACAAAAAGACATGAGATTTTTTGATTGGGTCAAAGTACAAAATTTTGGAGTTGGAGAACTTTAAGGCATCTCTTATTTCAATCCCAAATCTTCAAACTTATAAAAATAGAGGTGAGGTGGCATTAACACTAGATTACTGCTTTTTCCAGAACACCACATTAAACTTCCTTAACTGTAGCTAGGAATGATGATGCAAAAATATTAACAGACTCAAAGCAGGTTTTATAGAAACCTAGTTTGGGTATCTAATTGGTCATTAGAATCCAAAGTGAAGTAAGTTTTGCATGGTTCAAGATAATGGCAAATAATTAAAAATCTATTCTGTTATCACAATTCCATCCTGCATTTTTCCTTTTGGTTCCATTTTTACACACATACATATGTGTAAAATAAATAAATAAACACAGGTCATTTAAAAATTCTCTAAAACTTGACAATTTCAAAGATAAATTCATAAGAATTGGAAATTAATAGAGAACTATTTATATATTCATCTCTAAGTGGGGCTTCTTTCAGTTGGACTGAGGAAAATAAGTCGTGTTTTCTTTTATATAATGTAAATAACATTGGAGCAAGAGTACATCTATTATAGATGAAAATACCATATTTATGTCCTCTTATAATCCATTCATTGCTTTATGGATCCAAAGTCCTCCAGAGAGTGTCACGAATCCACATAATGTTCCTGGGTTATGTTTTACACTTGAATCTATGATTTAACTGACAGATGTGAATAAACACTAGTAGTCAGGGAACTCTCATAACTGAACATGTGAGAAGAACAAAAAGTGCAAATTCTTTAAGGTCACATTATCTTTTGCTTAAAATCTTCTTCTCTGATCTCTTTGCTGATGCAAAAATAATCTTCAGCCAATGAACTTACATATATTTTAAATTTATATTGTGTTGTGTTTTGTTCTTTTTCTGTAAAATTTTAATAAATTTAATAAATTAACTTTAATAAATTAAAAAAATGAAGTCGTACTTTTTATAGAGAAAGAAAACCCTTGAATGCTACAATTTTGAGACATACTCTCTAACGACAATGAAAAGAGAAATTCTAGTATTTCTCTGATTGCTTTGGAGAGTAACTTTAGACATTGCATAATAACACTGTATCAAATATTAGCTTCAAATATTTAAAAATAGCTGAAATATCTCATTGGACAATTAAAGAAAAAATTAATGATAAGGACACTTTGCATACATATTTTCATTTAACATTATTCAGTGTTTTTTGTTTGTTTTGTTTTGTTTTTGGCTTGTTAGTTTTGTTTTCTTATAATCTCTGACTCATCAATAACAAACTCTCCTACAATCTACAAGTTCTTGAAATAACCTATCTACCCCTCACTTTTTTGCTCTAAATGAAATCTGATCTTTCCTCAAGATCATTGCTTCCCTATAGTGCTCTCAAAATGGTGGCTCCTCTTTTTCTCATGTCCAACATATTGCAAACACAGGGTATTGTTGGCATTTCTCTTTCATTTTCACATCCTTCTTTTGAAGTACGTGACATAACTAGCTCACTCTTCTATACATTTTCCACCACTCAATTCTACTAACTTCCAGGTCATTTGTTCACATTCATCCAGGTTTTTGAAGTCTGTCTTATTGTTTTTCAACCACCAAAATCCATCCTATAATCCTGTGAAGAATATCTTGCATCCATGTAGAAAATATTTTTAATACCCCAGCCTCACATTTTCTTGACTTTTTCAACAATAATGACCTGCACCTTCACTCCATTTCTATCTTCTATCTCTGTGAAACTTGTCTTCCCCTGGAATTTCTCATTCTTAAATAAACCTCTGTCTCTTTCAGTGTTTATTCAGAAGAGTGATAGTTACATTGTATTTAGCAGGAGGTATTTATTTTGAAATTTTAAGCATAGTAGAATAGTATATATTGGTTATGGGCAGTTGAGTTTGGATTATTGTATTATCCTATGTTTTTGCAACTTCCTAATACTTTTTAAAAACACATTTGTTTTGAAAATATGTTAGCCTTCAGTTAAGTTACAAGAATAGTACAGAATTTTACTTAATGTATTTTCTCATTCTCTGAACCATTTGAGAATACATTTGAAGCATTGTGACCATGTCCTTCTAAAAACTTTAGTGCACATCTCCTAAAAGCAAAAACCTTCTTTTATACAATCACAGTACAATGATGAGATTTAATAAATTTAAAATTGATAAAACATAGCAATCTAATATATAGTCCATATTCAAATTTCTTAGTCCCAATTCTGTCCTTTGGGCACTATTTTTCTTGTTCAGAGTCTAATCTAAGATCATACATTGCATTTAGTTACCATGCTTCTCAAATACACTTCTGTTATGGGCTGAATTTTGTCACCCCGAAATTCACTATGTTAAGTCCTTACCCTCAGGACCTCAGCATATGGCTATTTTGAAGATAAGGTCTGTAAAGAGGCAATTAAGTTAAAATGAGGTCATTGGGCCCTAATCTAAAATGACTGGTGTCCTTATAAAAAGAGTTGACTAGGACACAGACACATAGAGCCAAAAGAACACACAAAGACAAGACACAGAGATGGCCATCTATAAACCAAGGAGAAAAGTCCTCAGAAGAAACCAACCCAGCCAACACCTTGACCTAGAACCTCTAGCCCCAAGAATTGTAATAAAATATATTTTTATTGTTTAACCTACCCAGTCTGAGGTACTGACAGCTGTAGTAAACTAATATATTTTGTATTTTAAAGAAGTACTTATGTACTATTTTCTTAAAAGAAAAGTTAAAATTCAATTTCCCATTGTCCACTGTGTCTAAAATGAAAGTGCATCACAAAGCTTCACTAATTATATGAGCAAGTCTGAGATCTTGGTTTAAGAGGGAGCCACATGAGTGTGGAGTGTACTTCAAGTCCATTTTTCAGTGAAAAATGGTGACAGAGCCATTCAGCTTTACCAGGCAGATGTGGGTGTCAGGGAAGTCAGACTCAGCAAGATTCAGGCAATAGGTAAATTTGTAGCAAAGTCAGGTATATGGACATCAGCAAGGCAAGCTGTAAAATCTAGAGGTCAGTGACAGTAATGATAAAAGGCTTCTTATTAGGACAGTTCTGTAGTTTTAAGCATCCTCCTGGAAGCTTAGTCTTGAGTTTGTTTTTTTTCCCCAACAAATCGGTAAGTTCCTGATTTCTACTTAATAAACGTCTCTGGTAAATCAGCCAGAAACTGCTTCTTTTGCTTGAAATGAAGAACTCTGACAAAATCAAGTCAGGCTTCTTCCAAAACTTTCTCTATCAATTCTCTGTGGCCTAGGAGCACAAGAAGAGAAAGCAGATGATTAGGGTGATTTACATAAATTCAATATGTTAATGATTCATTCTTATCTAAGTAGTAAAGCAAAGCTAAGAAAATCCACCTGACAAAATATCTTAGCAACAATTTTACATATTTTTAACTAATAAAATTATTCTAATGTAACAATATATGTAACTATGGAAGAAAATATATTCACCTTTAATCTTACTATCATAACGTAATATTTTATTGGTTTCTGTCTTTCTTTTCAATCTTTTACCTTATAAATTACATTTTATGCTATAGTCATGGGTCACATAATGATGGGAGTTACATTCTGAAAAGTGCATTGTTAGATGATTCATCTTGCAAACATTATAGAGTGCACTTACACAAACATAGATGGTATAGCCTTCTACACACCTAGGCTATATGATATGGCCTATTGCTCCAAGGCTACATTCTTGCTGTATTTCATAGGTAATTATAACACAATGGTAAGTATTTATATATCTAAACATATTTAAACATAAAAAGAATATAATCAAAATATGGTATAAAAGGTAAAAAAATATAGTACATTTATATAGGGCATAAATGTACTATATTTTTTGAAAAGGACTGAATAGAGCTTGCAGGACTGGAAGTTGCTCTGTGTGTCAGTGAGTGAGTGTTGTGAGAATGTGAATGGGCCTAGGATATTACTGTGCCCTGCTGTAAACTTTATAAACACTGTACACTTAAGCTACTTTAAATTTGTACAAAAATATTTTTATTTCTTCAATATTACATTAATCTCAGTTGATTGCAACTTATTTACTTTATAAACTTAATAAAATTTTTAAACTTTTCGACTCTTGTAATAACATATAGCTTAAAACACAAAGACATTGTACGATTGTAGAAAATATTTTGTTTCTCTATATCCTCATTCTGTAAGCTTTTTTCTTATTTTTATTTTATTATTTTAACTTTTATACTTTACTGTTAAAAACTAAAACACAAACATATACATTAGCCTAAACCATAAAGGTCAGGATTATCAATATCACCATCTACTATCTCCACATCTTGTTTCATTGGAAGGTCTTCAGGTGCAAATCACTCAAGAAGCTGTCATCTCTATGATAATAATGCCTTCTTCTGGGAAACTTCCTGAAGGACCTACCTGAGTCTCTTCTTGAAGAGGTGTCACTCTTTTCAGAAGTACGGTTCTGGTGATTTGCTTGGTTTCTTCCTTCCTTCTTTCCTTCCTTCCTTCTATCCTTCCTTCCTTCCTTCCTTCCTTCCTTCCTTCCTTCCTTCCTTCCTTCCTTCCTTCTTTCCTTCCTCCGTTCCTCCCTCCCTTCCCCTCTCTCTCTCTCTCTCTCTCTTTCTTTCTTTCATCACAGATTTGCTCGTAAGCGGATAATGTACCATGAATATTCCTCTCTATTGACGAAAACCTCTCAGTATTAAAGTCCATATTTTCAAACTTTTTAAGGAGCTTGTCGAGATCTACAAAAACTTCTGCTAATCCCTTCACTGTGAATTTTCTGGACAGTTCTTCTTTTTCTTTTGCAGTTTTTTTTTCTCTTGCCTCTTCTTCAGATACGATTTCCTGTTCCAGTTCCAACAACTCTTCATTAGTCAGTTCCTCAAGAACCACCTCTAGTAGTTCTTCAGTGTCATCCTCATCTGTACCTCAGTTAAAGTTGTTAGCTCTCTCAACCACAGCCTTGTTAATTTTTGTAACCTTTGCTCTGTAAGGTTGCCACAGCTACGATGTCACTATACAAAGGAATTTTTCAGCTCCATTATAATTTTACGGGATCACCGTCCTGTATATTGTCCATCATTGGCCAAAATATTATGTGGTGCTGTGTATCAGCCACCTTCCCTGGAGAAAATAGATGGCATACTGAAATTAGATAATTTAAGGATAGTTCAATAAAGAGACAATTTATAAAGAAGTGGGCTGGGTGTAGGGAAACCAAAGAAGCAGTACAGTATCCCAGGACTAATAATCAAGGTGTTGCTCCCAACCCAAAGACTGAGGAGACAGAGTTGGAAATAATTACTGAATCCAGAGATTGAAAGTGCTCTGTGCAGAGGTCTTGGTGACAGGAATCCTCACTTTGGGCTAAAGGATCCATATAACTTGTAGTGGTCCTATAAATAGAGAATTTGAAGAATATATACCCATGCCTTGCTCTTGTTCTCTCTGATTTCTTGTTAGTATTTGTCATTGGCATGACCGAAGAAAAGGAAAACCTGCTGATAAAATCCAAACAGGTTACCCTCTTGTGAGACAAAGCAAGGACTATCTGGAAAGCAAATATAATATATTCAGTTCCATCTGATTATATAATATTTTATAAAGATGATTATCTTTTTGTTTAATTACCATTTTATTATAGAGCTTTGTATATTTTTCCTGTTAAAAATAAATTAGCGGCACTTTTATAAACATCTTGGTATATATTATTTTTTTCCTTAGGCATAATTCATAAGAAATTACACCAAAAATTGTATGATTGGTTCTCAGAAAAAAAAGAAAAAAAATTGTTTAATGTGTAGAATACCTGTTCCCCTAATTTGTGTCTTTATATAATTTTAAAGTGGTGAGTGGTAATTTACTAAAAATGAGTAAGGTTTGCTTGCCCACAAGTCACATGGTCCATTAAAATAGAGTAAACTTGGGAAGAAGTTACTAATGTTTAAGGTACAGGATAAGCTGCTATAAGAGAGATTTACTTATGCCAAGCTCTACATGTTTAAAATCCACTTGACTTTGTCTCCCATATAGCAGACAGAACAGAAAAGAAAAAAGCAAGCAACTTGTATCCAAAAGTTGTGACCAGAAGTCACATATATTATATCACTCACATTTTATTGGCCAGATCTTAATCCTATGCTCTCACCTACTTTCAACAATGGTTATAAAAAGTGGTCTCTACCTGATCATTCAGGCTGTATCAGTAAAGATTCTATTAATAAAAGAGGTAAGCAGAAAGGACAGTGAGAACAGCTAGCAATCACTTCCATGGCATCACCCTCTGGCCACCTATATATCAATACACATCTTTATTGTGTATATAAGACATTCTTATTCCTTCCCTAAGGAAGAGAATCCAGAGTTACAGCCAAGAAAAGTCCATGTATCTGGATGAAACACAGTACTTTCCAGCACAGAAAGTGGCTATCTGTGATCCTGGGACTTATAAACTAAAAGACACGTGCCTTCCGCATATATCTTCAATATACAATGGTGGGATAGAAACACCATAACAATAAAAACTCAGATCAAAAAAAGAAGGAGAAATAAATAATCGAATCCTGCTTATTGTGAATTTTGAAGTCTTCATGCTGTGTAAATTCCTTCATTAGCCCAACTGTTTGCCATGAGTTTTTAAAATAACCCCTATGTCCAATGTCCTCTGTAACCTCTCCTTTGCCTTCCTGTAATTTTTTTCTCTGTGGCCACAAGTGAAAATAGGGCTGAAAAATATGTCCTTGTAGCCTTATACTGCTGGCATCTACTCTGGGAAACAGAGATTGTTTTAGAGGTTCAGCAACCACAGGCTCTCACAAGCCAGGCTTGTGGTTAACAGTGATTGCTTTTCATCACTTTGATTCCAGTCTGCTCCATTAGAAGTAATCAAAGTATAATAATCTCTAGTTCTAGTTTTTATGACTTCACACTTTCATTTATCTACTAGTTTCTGGTCTTAGACTACTCTCCCACCTACCTCAATTTAATGGCAGTTACCTTGAGGCCATCTGAAACAGTAGCTTGGATGAAAGGACAATATCATTAAACGGACTTTTAATGAATGCTGGATCGCCTCAATTTTCAGATAAAGAACTTTTAATATGGCAGTTTCCAGAAATGCAACCATCTTTTCTTATGTTGTTTGGGGTTCAGATACATTAGACTGTTTCTAACCTTCTAAGGTCTAAATCACTGAACTCATAGTCAACTTAGACTGATTTTCTTTTTGTAATGTAAGACATATGTTTTGATTACATTAGTACCATATAATAGATATTAACATTTATTAATCTTCTTTTTAACAATTTTGATATTGCTCCTCTTCTTTCCAAAAATTCACTTTTTAACAATCAAATAACCACAAAAGTTGGCAGGTGATAAGAGTGAACAAAAATCAAGTTTCCAATCAGGCCATACTCTTGACCTGAAATGGCCTCTCTTTTTCCAATCCAGATAAAATCTTGACTTCAAAGGATCATTAATGTGAGTTCTCTTGTGCCTCCTGACACTTGTTTTATGACAAAATGACAACAACAACAGCAACAACAACAAAGAAAACAAAACAAAGCAAAGCAAAACAAAAACCACTTCCTGTGGGGAAAAATATCCTATCTTTATATTTTAAGATCAGTACTTATTTAGATTTAATAGAGCAGATAGTATTCATTTGAAAGGCTTTGTTCCCTTTGATTTTTGCTTGCAAATTGGTTAATAATTGACTAAATCTATTCTGTCTTAGTTACATACTAAAAGTCGAAAGGATCTGTTAAAGTACAGCAGCATTTTGAAATTTTTTAGCCATTTACCCTGGATCTGTAGTACCAGTAAAGATGTGGCCTATCTCTAAAATTAACAAAAGTAACTGCTTATTAAATGTTTTGCCCCAGTATAGTAAGAATCGCCACTTTACAAGACTATAATTTATGCCCCCTTACCTCCCACTACCTGATTGCAAAGCCAGTACCACATATTTTGGGTTTTATTATGACAATACTCCATTTTCAGATACCAGTTTTTACATCAGTATACTGTTTACATTGTAACAGAGACAGCAAAATACATGGTTTAAATAGTATAGCTTTAAAACACACAATTTAAATTATATAGACTTAAAAATATATTATTTAAGTAATATAGATTTAAAATACATCATTTAAAAAACATGGACAAATTTTCTCTCATTTAGCTGCACAGAAGAAAGTAATCCATGGCACATAGGTTGACCTTGCCATTCTGAATATATGGTTTTGATCTCTAGATCCAAGACAGCTGTCCTACTTATATTCATTTTTCCAGCTAGCAGAAAAGAAAAAAAAAACGAAGTTGAAAATAAGCACTTTTCTTTTGAAAGATATGACTTTGATTAAATATTTCACTTTAGCTTACATTATTTTGGTCAGAAGTTAGTCTTGTTGTCACATCTCACTAAAAAAGAAGGCAGGAAAATGAGTTTGACCGAGCAGTCATTCATGCAATTAAAACTCAAAAGGCTTTATTAGTAAGAAAGAAGAGAATGGTTAATGAGAGAAACAAGAGGCTTCTGTACACTACTACAGTGCTCTTTCCACTAAACTGACCTGAAGAAGTAACAATCTGACTTTTACAAACCTAAGTTAAGGGACAATTGAGTGCCAAGCCTGACAAAAAAATGCAGCTTTTGAGGTGCAGGGTATTTATTTCTTAATTATTCTTTAGTCGGGAATAGCTGAGAAGCAAGACACTAAATTATAGCTCTGGAAGAAAATGTTCAGACTTCATCTTGCCTTTAATTTGGACCATATCTAAAGCACCCCAAGAAAATGTTAACTCAATTTAGCCAGAAGAGCTCTAGGTTTTTTTTTGGGGGGGGGGGTTGGCAGTATTTTCTACCATTTAATTTTGAAAGAGAAGGGCTATAAGATAACATTCCCCACCCGCAAACCCACCTTTCTCTGTTGTATAGTGTAGTGTGACAGTAAAGATGATGGGCATAGAGCCAGTCTGCCTGGGTTCAAATCTAAGAAATTCTGTTTACCAACTTAGTGACTCTAGAGAAACTGCTCAATCTTTCTAAACCTCAGTTTCCTAATCTATAAAAGAAAGACAGATTCGAACCCACTTGATTGGGGCATTGAGAGGATTAAAAGGTTCAAAAATGTGTAAAGCATTTAGAAAAGTGGCTGGCATTTGGACAGTTCTCAATGAGTAACAGTTACTATTAGCTCTTTGTTTCTATACTCAGATCAGAAGATTTCCCCATAAAAATAATAGTGTGGCCTTTAAAAAAGTAGCTAAATTATATTAATTATAATTTAAATTAATCATATAACATGAACTTACATTATTTTATATTGTAAAAAAGTATTATACAAATTAATAGCATAAATAAGACAAAATTTTAAGCTACTATGACTGAAAGTCCAACAAATCTTTTCAAGTACCACCGTAATGGGAGGTTTTACATTCGACATAAAACTATACTAATTACAAAATAATTCTCTTTTGTTTGTTAAAACACTCTAACAGTCTCTAAAATTACATCTCAGCTCCAACTTCCTGGTTCTTGTTCTTGCAAATTATCACAAAATGAAAGTAATAAAACGGAATGCTCTTTTTTTCTGATTATAAAGATAACATAATTAAAAAATCAAGAAATATAGAAAAGTAGAAAAAATTATCTGAAATTCCTCCACTGTAAAATAACTACTACTTACCTTTTGGTTAATATCTTGCTAGATATTTCTTTGTTAAGTACTGCAAAAAAAATAAGACCTTTCTAATAATAATGGAGAATCCTTCCTAGAGATAACAATTATAGACCTGGACGAAATTATTAAAAATAACTATTTGAAGGCTTTGGTAATTACAAAAGTCACATAAACCTTGAGAATATTTCAATTTCAAACATGGCTGCTGTACCAGGTAAGAACTGTGAGTGTGGTTTTCTTGCCTTGATTATTTCCTAAGCCATCCCACATCCTCGAACCAGGTGGAGAACCACAGAGTTAGCAGCTCAAGGTGGCAGATGATAAAATTCAAGGCAGCAGACCTGCTGAATATTTAAGAGAGCAATCCTGAAAGCAAAATAGCCACAGAAGGACTGAGATTTAAAAATCTAAATAAAAATTCTTCTCAAAATCCTGATTTTCTATAAACTGCACATGAGCATGGAAACACACAGGTAGTCTGTTCAAAAACAGATAGACACTAAAAAGAGATCTATTTTTAAAAGAGAAACCAGCTCAGTGAGATTTACGAGTAAGCTCACCTTTGATGCATTCCTCAAACCACTCAAGGCTCCTGAAGGCAGTTGCTGGATACTTTACTGACTTGAGGTGTTCAAGACTGGAACTCAGGGCTAGAAAGAAATTTACACTTACCATACGACCCAGCAACCCACTCAAAAGACATGAAAATGTACGTCGGTACAAAGACTTGTAAACAAATGTATATGGGAGCTTTATTCATAAGAGCCTAAGACTAGAATCATCTTAAATGTCTACCAACAAGCTAAACAAATTGTTTATCTTTAAAAATGAATATCATTCAAGAATAAAAAGGGCAAAATATGAATATATAGAACATGAATGAAAATCTACAACATTATGCTAAGTGAAAAAAGCCAAACACATGACTACATACTATATGACTGCATTTATAAGAAAGCCTAGAAAAGGCAAAACTACAGAAACAGAATGCAGATCAGTGGGTGCTTGGGGCTGGCAGTGGGAGCAGGAGATCAACCTCAAAGGGACAGGAGAAATTTGGAGAATGATGGAAATGTTCCATATGCTGATGTGCTGATGGTTTCACCACCCTAGTCATTTGCCAAGACTCATCGAACTGTATGTTTAAATGAATCCATTTTTATTGTTATGAAAGTTACTTCTCAAAGCAGTTAAAATAATGATACCCACCTACCTTACATTTTACCTCTTATCCCCCCAAATTGCTTGCAATACAATATATTGATCAAAATGCTTCTGATTAAAATGGCCTTCTGAAAACCAGAATGAGCTTTCAGCTCCTTCCTGACCCTTCATCATCCAAGGATTTTAAATAACAAAACCCTTGAGGAAAGAGACTGAGGCTAATTAATCACTGCTTTAGCTGCATGAAACAAATTTTGACATATTTTTTAAATACTTTATTTGGGTCAAAATATTTTTAATACCTATTACAATTTCTTGTTTGGGTCATCAATTAGTTAGAAATGTATAATTTAATTTACAAGTATTTGGAGGTTTGGGGGTATTTTTCTGTCACAGACTTAAAATTCACTTCTGTCTTGTCACACAAATTCTCTTTAGAATTTCCAGTTCTTTTAAATTTATTGATTTGCTTTTCAGCCCTGCATATGATATATTTCAGTGAATATTACATTTGAGCTTATAAAAAGTGTGTATTATGCTATTGTTGGTTGGAATAGTCTGTAAATGTCAATTGTCTCAAGTTAGTTGATAGTGTTATTCAAGCATTCTACATTCTTACACATTTACTACCTGTTTTTCTTCTTCCAATTCTTCATTAACTAAATTAATTTAACTACTTCTCATCAAGTCTCCTGATTTTAGCAATTAACCATACTGTACAATTATTCTTTTACCTATTTTCCCCACTACATCTGAAAGCACAGTGAGCAAGAATAATGGCTTTTAATCTCCACAGCTCCAGCACTACTATATTGCCTGACATGTAAGACGTTGTCTACAAGTGTTTAATGAGTGCGTAGATTATTTAATTGATCTATTAATTAAACAACCAATAATGAAAAGCTTTGTCATTAGTAGAGTACAAATTAGAAATGTATAGAAATCAGAATGCTATAGATTGAATTGTGTCCCCCTCTACAAATTGATGGGTTGAAGCCTTAATACCCAATATGACTGTATTTAAACATAATGCTTTTAGGAGGTAATGCAAGTTAAATGAGGTCATAATGGTGAGGTTCTAATTCAATACGATTGGTGGCCTTATAAGAGAAGGGAAGAGAGCTCTCTCTCTTTGTCTATGCATATGAACTGAGGAAAGACCACATAGTGACAATGTGGCCATCTGCAAGCCAGAAAGAAATTTCTTATCCAGGCTGTTACCCTGATCTTGGATCTCCAGGCTCCAGAACTGTGAGAAATAAATTTTTGCTGTTTAAATCACAGAGTCTATGGTATTTTGTTATGGCAGCCTGAGCAGGTTACACCATAAATATCCTGAGGTCTTTTTCACTTAATATAAATCATCAACAACAAAAATACAACATTCTGATATAGTCCTCAGAAATCATTTCATGAATAAGACTTATAAGGCAAATTTATTAAAATAATTTATTAAAATTTTTGTTATAAATTTTAAAAAATTAAAGGTTAACCAGGAAAACCAGATGATTTTTTTAGTCGAGATTAAATAGCATAAAATAGTTATGACAAGTAATTCTAAGGAAACTCTTTCCAAATATGCCATCGATTTCTCTGTTATCTTATCACCAAACGTATCAGACAAGCTCAGAAAAAATGCTATTTTTATTTATAGACTATACAAGTGAAACTATTGAGAAACATGATTAAGTTGTCCTTCATAAATATATTAACTCCAAGTTAAATATAATCTATTCTCCCAGTCATATTTTATTTGAAGTATCATTTAATAAACTAAAGATACTAAACCACATACCCTAATCCACTCTCAGAACAAGTGGAAAATGAAGGTAATATTGTAAACATTATAATAAATATCTTTACTAATATAATGTTAATAGCTGAATGATCAGAAACTACAAGTAACACTGCAATGTAAAAGGAAAAAGTTTTAAAAAATCATATTTTCCTCTCAAAAAGATGTCAGAAAGTTAAGACTTGCAGACTTCCTCATTACTTGTGTGTAGTATGCAGTTTTGTTTCAAACTCAACACAGTCAATTCACTGGAGAAGGAAAGAGAGAAAGACAAAGAAAGATCCTAAATGGTTAATCTTTTTAATGAGTTATTTTTCAAAGATGGGCAGATGAACAGGATACTATTATGTCTGGTGTTCATCAAATACCAAAAGAGCTTTCTATTTTGAGAAAAGGAGATTTTATATTAAAATTGTCCAGAGCCAAATCACAGTGGTATTATTTAACTCCACAGATTTTATGTAAACATTATAATATAGATTATGAGACAGTCAAAATTCTATGTAGAATTAAATAAAATTATTAAAAACAGGAAAGTGCTCAGATAAAACATCTAGCTTGATTAAAAAAAATTTAATTGTTCCAGCAAATGAACAATTTTTAATTGTTCTGGTAGGTGAGATCTGGCCTGTCCCCATCTGAGTTCCATGGTCTTCCTGAATGTGCACACAGTCCTCATTTGGGAAACTGCTATTTACATTATGGCCTTGATGACGATCTCCCAATTTGAAGAGAGGTAAATATAACTTTGCAGTGGACGTATGTATGATTATTCATTTGCCAATGTCAACTTACGTTTGACTTGAGATGAGCAAAAACAAAAACAAATGAAAGAAATGAATCTAATAGAAAATGCATTTAGGGCATGAAGAGCAATATAGGAATCTTTGTGAATGTTTGAAATATTCTATCCTGGTAAAGTGTTTGAGAACTCTTCCCTCCTGTCTTTTAATTGGTAGCATAACATCTTTCCTTTTTTAAAAGCAATTGTATATTTTTGAGCATATACTATTTGCAATGTCCAGTAATTAGAGATATTGTAAATATGCATACAAAGCCTAAGTCATGCTACTCATGGCAAGAAGTATTCTCCTTAAAGAATGTTAAATCTTACAAAGGAAGATAACATAAGCATACTAATAACTTGATGAAGCAGTACGTGCTAAGTCTCTTAAGAGTGGCAAAAAAAAAAGTTCTGAAGGCACACCACTCCTAGGTCTAAGGCCCCATGGATATAATTCAGTTAATCAGGAGTACATCAATTCTAACTTTGTTTCACTCCATATTCTTAGATGACACAGCCAGAAGTCTACTCCCACTGAGATCTTTCTTATGACTTTTGCTACATGAACAACAACAACAAAAAGACTTCTCCTCTGATGACACGGACTCCTATTTGGCTTGGTTAATCTGCTTTCACTTTACTTAGGAAATAATTGAAGTCAAAGTTGTTGCATGTCGCAATTTGGAGGTTTGCAACTAGGAAATTCTTTAGATTTAGGGGCATATGAAGCCTTTCATGTACAAAGTTCTCATTTTAACCTACCTCAGGCTACTAGGCTTTACTAATTTATAGTTAATTAAGATTGAGATTTTCATTGAAAATTGTAATACTTATATGCATTTTTGTATGCATTTCAGATCATGTTGGCTGAAGCAAATAATTGTAACAGCACTCAAGAAGAGAATGGATACCACAGGGAAGCGCTTCAACCACCCCTGCCCCTGACAACCTGTTAGTAAATCCTGCTGTGTTCCTTGTTCACAGAAATATATTTCTGACATCACTAGTGATAACCAAAAGACTTATTCTCCTATCAGCTAACAAAATCCCAATACCATTTCTTCACTTTTTAACTAAGTCTCAAAGTTCTTTAAGAAAGTTTCTGCTATTTGCTGTTAGACTTTTAAACTTGAATTAAATTCTTTGTAACATTTAGAAGCTTAGTTATTATATATGTGTACAAGTCCCATTGTGATAAATGAACATCAATTGGGCATAAGGTTGAGAGAGAAAATCTATATTAATTATGGCAAAGATGGGAGAATCTATTTGTCTTCAGAAAGATTCAATGAAATTATACCATTATGTAGTCAAAGCATTTGATAAATACAGAATTTAATAAAGGAAGAGCTTCATTTTTATTTTAAGGAAGGAAGAGCCTAAAAGATCTATTTGTGTTTTTTAAATATGTCAATGAATAGCAGTCATTGAGGTAAGACTTTCTTCATTAACAGTGGTCAAGAAAAAAAGATAAAATCAAGTCTAACCTACTTATAACTGAATTCATCTGTAAACTTTTCCTGACATAAGAGACAGCCTTATGTCAGGCTGGAGCTAACTGTTCAGATCCAGGAATACTTCCTGCTGTGTTCCTTGTAGATGGAGCTAACTGGTCAGATCCAGGAATACTTTTTATAAGCTATAAAATCTTTCCTGTCTCTTATTTTTCAATTCACTACTTATATACTGTTTATGAAATATTTTACATGTTAAAATACGTGAACTGAAAATGGTTCCATTGTAGTCAAACTTATGTAGAAAGTACATGAATTCTCTTGTTATTTCAGCCATCAAATAATGATCTCATGCCAAGGTAATGTTTAATTTGTAAAACCATAATCAATTTGTACTTTAATTTTCTAAAAATTTACCACAATATTGAGATTCATAGGAAAATGTCAAATTACTTGAAAGGTAGGGTAAGCTAGTTTGCTTTCCAGAAGGTGAGATTGATGAGACCCCATAAAAAACATAATTTTTCTGATTTCCAAATTGATCTTTTACCTTCTTTTGAAAGTTCATTTATTTATAAGTTTATTTGCATACTATAATAAATTTTTAAATACTGACTAATTGAGAAATCACAATATAATATGCTTTAACATTACCATGTTATAAAAATTGCTAAACATGTTAATTGTTTCATCTTCTGAAAAAAATCTCAATTGTATTTATAAATGCTTTCTTCTATTCACTTAACTCTTAATTTCTCAGTTGAGAAGCAGTTTTACCAAAATGGTTACATAAACATCACTGAACATTAACTTAATATAGAGAATTTTTCACCTGAGGAGATGCTTTTTCTAACTTGGCACTTTACTTCTTGAGATTTATAGCTTTTGACTAAAACTGGAAGTAGTTGTTTTAACTCTAAGAGAAAAATCTTCATTCTATGGTTGTGTGAGAAGTGAAGATTTTCTCGTTTACAGTTTCTGACTGAAAAATAAATCTGAAGACTGAGGCTCTATTATTGGTTCAGCCCCTCCTAACTGATGACAATTAAATTTTACAAGTGCCTGTTACCTTTAGACAGTCAAAACACACCTCCCCAACACACACACACACACACACACAATTTCTGCAAGCACATTCAGTGATATCAAGTTGCATTGCAATAAACTTTTAGGATGTTTGCTATCAGAGTGAAGAGACAACTGAAGCAAATTATAATAGGTCTATTCTTGAAGGAGAGTGGTTATAATTTATATTGTTTCTTTCTTTAAAATGTTAAGTATTTGGCAGTGAATAATAAAATCCTATATTTTGAAGATAGTTGTAGTTTTAGATGGTGAGTACCGTAAGAATTTTTTTTTCATTTGCTAAGACTATAGTCAGACTATAGTTTTTGAAGCTACTACTTAGTCTTGTCTTCTTTTATTTCATTCTATTTTTTTGTTTCCTTTTTTTTCCTTTACTTTCCTTTCTTAACTTTTTTTAACCCATGACATAATTTTAATACTGGGTTTGTTGTCTTGCCCTCATCATGGGATTTCTTTCTGGCATTATTTGATATATACTAAGGAAAAGTAGACTGAAGTGATAGAAAGAATCCAGGATCTAGAGTCAGATTACTTGGGTACTAGTCTATTTCTTTCATTAATTGTTCTCATGAACCAGAGAAATCATTGTATCACTTTCCAAGTCCTATTGCCTCATTCAAAAAATGAAGATGTTGGAAAGAACGATCCCTAACATCTCTCCATGTGCTAAATCTCCATTGGATTCTATTAACCCAAGTACTGCTGTTTTGTATTGGTTAGCTTTGATTTGGAGAAATGTCAAAAACTGTAGAAAACATAACTATTCATTTACTAGAAAATAAATGAGATCTCATCATTAGCATTGTCCTCTCTACTGATAGCCTTGATCCACATTAATGCTAATGTGTCCTGAGGTTCAATGTCATTTAAACTGTCTTGGTAAATATGACTATGACCACAGGCATTGGAGTCAAAAATCTTGGGCTTGAAATTTGAACTTGGTACTTGGTAGCTCTGACTATATAACTATCTAAGCCTTTCCTATAAATTAAAAAAAAAAAAATCCTACTCCATAGTCATTTTACTGGGTATTACATAAACATATGTAGAGCATCTAGCACAGCATATGACATAAAATGTAGATTCAAAATGAAAATTGTTATTATTGATTTTACTATTGAATTTTTTACTCCTTCCTGAAAGCAGAGTTTGAAAAGAAAATAGGGAGTATATATATGAGTGCTAGATGATAGAGAAAAGGTGCTCTCAAAGAACAAAGCAATTGTAAAATGTGAAAAATTTAATCTGCTACAAGATATTTCCTAAATCAAGGATAGTAAATGCCATGTAAACACTTTCTTCCAGCCTCCATGGTGGACATTACTAATTATCATAGCCTTAATGAGCTTCAGCATAACTTCAGAATCCTCTTAATCTGGATATTCAGATAGGCACTACCCATTGATTCATACAGCACTTAAGACAAAATCTAATTTGCCATCTCTGGTCCAGGTCTATTATTAGCCTAGAGCATTAAAAAAAAATCTGGATGAAGAATGTGCATATACGGAAGAAAAAGCTCTCAAAATAAATTTAAAAGTTAAATTTAAGTCAGCCATAGTTACTATAATTGACTGTCCTGCTTTATTATTGAATCTCTAGCATTCTTTTGTCACTAGATAATTAAGAATTAGTTGCAAAACCATTCTTAAAATAACACTGCAAATCAAACTATACAACATTCTGGAGCATATTTATTGATCAAAAGAAAAACTTATTGAACATCTATTTTGTACAAGGCATTGTGGTTTTAAAAAGAAAATTTTCAATATACTTCATGGAAGTAACTCTCGGAATTCTGGATATCATTTTGCAGAAAAAAAAGAAAGAAGAAATATGGCTTCAGAAATGCTGACTCAGTATCAATATGAACAAGACTGAAGATATTTTATGTTTGCGTATTTCAGCATCTTGCTTTTATCTGAACAACCCAAGGAACAATGCTGACAATTGAGTATGGTATAAGAACGTTCCCTTGAAGACATCTTCGGAAAGGTAAAACACAACTAGAATAAAAAAGCATCATAATTGAATGAAATAAGGGCAATTTGAGGTATCTCAATTTGAAATAAATAAAAAATATTTGAATCCAGTTTAACCTGTCTACCCTCTCTTTTGAAACAAAAATTACATCTTCTTAAACATCATTAATTTATCACCTTATTAATAAAGTTTCCATTTGCAGAGAATGTTACATCTTGATTTTACTTCCTAATACGTGTGATATAAGTGAGTGAATGGTATATTTGGTATTTTGAAATATCTCTTAGAGGATTTAAAATAGGTTATATTATAATTGATTAGATATAATTATCTAAAAAGACACTTGCCATTGTTTTATATAATTACATGTAGAAATTTACCAAATTTGAAATTGTTTTACTAGTTGAAAAGTGATTATAATGTATCTTCTTTTCCAAAACTAATTGGAGGTTAACTACATAGCAAAATCAAATCCTGGTTTTTTGACAGTATATTTGATAAGGATATTTTTAATGAAAGTATTTAAGAACAGTGATCATGGACTTGTCAGATTTTGATGGCAGCTGTAAAGTGATTGAGGCTGGTCACGTGATAGAAAATGTGTGACTATACCACCTCCATTTTGCTAGTGTTAGGTCAGAATTAGTTATATTATTGAATGTTCTACAGTATAATTTCAAATGTAATGAATTATATGTAAAAAAAAAGAAAATGCTTCTTTTTCTCTTTTTAAGCCTTTTAAAGAAATAATGGAGCATCAATTAGATACTAGTACTGTTCATTATAACATGGTGTAATTCTTTCAACAATTTGTTGTAGTTGGTTATAATAGCATGAGTTTTATAGCTATGCAAACTCAAACAAAAAATTTAGAAATTTACCCAAATTACAGACCTCATTTTCTAGGATCATTTTCCCTGGTTCACCAAGTTCTTAACACCCTGACATTCAGTTCTCCAAATACTTAAAGTGTTCTTTCATGGGCTTTATAGTTTCCTCTGCTTGGCTTACCCTTCCCTTGGATAACAATACAATAGGTTCATTCTTAGCTTTAAGGTCTTATCTCAGCTCTCATCTTCTCAGAGAGGCCTCCTTTGACCTTGAATCAGCCCACAAGCCCACTCCATTTTCTTATAATATCACTCTGAATACTGCCTTTAGAGACAGCTCTTACTCTGTTATAGACTGAATTGTGTCCCCCAGTCCCAGAATCTATATATTGAAGTCCTAATTCCCAGTACCTCAGAATGTGATTATGTTTTAAATGCAACTTTTTAAGTTTTTTTTAAATTTATTTATTTTTTGGTGGCATTGGTTAACAAAATCCAGTAAGTTTCAAGTGTACAATTTAACAGTAAGGTGCATATATATATATATATATATATACACACACACACACACACACACACACACACACATATATGCTCCTTACAGTTAAATATATACATACATACATATATACACATACATATATATATATTTATATATACACATACATATATATATATATGTGTGTGTGTGTGTGTATTCCTCTCCCATAGTTAGATTTCTTTCTGTCACCACATATTTGACCCCTTTTATTCTATTTACCTCCCTCTTACCTCCGCCCCCCTACCCTCTGGTAACCACTAGTCTATTGTCTATGCCCATGAGTCTCTGCTTGTTTGTCCTGTTCGTTTGCTGCTTTTAGGTTTATATCCCACATATAAGTGATATCATGTGTTTTCGACTTTTTCTGTCTGGCTTATTTTGCTTAGGATGATTATCTCGAGGTCCATCCATGTTGTTGTAAATGGCAGTATTTCATCTCTTCTTATGGCTGAGTAATATTCCATTGTTAAATGAGGCTTTTAAAGAAGCAATTAATGTAAAATTAGATCATATGAGTAGGCTCTAATCCAATATGACTAATGCCCTTATAAAAATAGATGATTAGAACACAAATATACACTGAAGTGAGACCACAAGAAGACCCCAGAAGAGGACAACCGTCTATAAGACAAGAAGGAGGCTCTCAGAAGAACCAACTCTGCTGACGCCTTGATCTTGGACTTCTAGACTCCAAATCTATGAGGAAATAGACTTCTGTTCTTTAAGACACCCAATCTGTTGTACTTTTTTATGGTAGCCTGAGCAAACTAACACATTATCATTGTCATTGATTTATTTTCTATAACCCCACTTCTAGAAAATTAAATCTCAGGACTCCTTATTTCCAGTGCCTGGCAAAGTGACTGGAATTTACTGAGATCTCAAAAAAACTATCACGGGATGAAAAAATGTCAGTTAACATATGGCAAAGACAATTCGCATTCATATTTGTCTATTCCAAATCTGATTATCTTTCTCTTTTAATGTATGCCTCTGTAAACCAGGCTACACACCAAGGGCTCATAGAGACAAGAAATGGGTTCTGACTTCCAGTTATCCAAATGGAGCCATTTCAGTACAAGAATTCAGGATTTAGAATGTAAACACTTTATCCCAATACAAAAAGAGAGCCGCAGGCTCATTGCTTGTGTAGTCTACCTGGAAGAAGACATCATGTTAAACTCCATGGTGTTGACTTTAGCCTTAAAATGCATGTCATGGAATAAACTGGAACAACTTAGGTGTTCCTGAATATAGTTAATACATTATCAATAACTCAGAGATAGTTGAAATAGAGAAGGGCATCAGTGGATCTAGTTATGAGATACTGGAAAAGACAGAGGCAGGGGAAATGATATGGTGTCTGAAATAATTAAATCGGACATCATTACACTCAGAAAATCTTCTATAAACTCCCAGGTTATTTGCTTCTAAAGCTCCCTATGTACATTAATTATACTTCTTACCACATTGTAGTGATATTATGTATTTATACATATTTCTACTACTAGACTGTATTGTTCTGTTATCATGTCTTATTTATCTTTGTATCTTCAACACTTACCACAGTGCCTATCACATATTATGTGCTAAATAAATGTTCAGTAGAATTTGAAATGGATATAGGGATTTTCGGCATATTTATATGACATAAAGTAGCCAAAAGTATATTGGTTATTTACTTATGCTATTTCTCTATTAATAGAAGGTCACTTTAGTTATGAATTATTTTATGCACATATATTATCAAAAGTCTATAACTCAAATGTTATATTACTTTGTGTTTATTCCTATTCGATCATCACCTAACTTCTTCAAACATGATTAAAAACACATTTATTCTGACATTTCTCATATTTCCTTCGAAAGCAATATTAGATTATAGGCAAGTGTCTTAGGTAAGTACTTCAGTCCTTCGGAGGTTGGTTATGAGTTCAGCCTTACGCAAAATAGCCTAAATGCCATAACTTAGTCTGATATCATTGCCTTCCCTTTCTCTCTAGTCCTCATTGTCATTTAGGGTCTTTACCTTTTTAACTCAATAAGGTTTAGAAAACAAATGTGGAATGCTACAATAACATTTTACTGAGAGAGTCTAGGCAAGAACTAAATCAATTCGTATAAGCCTAGAGTAGCCTACTAAGATCTGTCCAGACACCTTCCTTTTCTAAGAGGGTATGAATCATCAAGAAATCCCTGGAAATCTCTGTCTATTCTGAATCCAAGCAAAGAATCAAAATGTGTCTCATAGGAAATGATGTGGTAGTTTAGGAAACAATTTTTTCCCCAGTGTATAAGATATCCAATTACTTGAGTTAGAATGAAATTTACTCCCTTAATATGATATGTACAAGAAGTGAAGAAAAAGTAAAATGTAAACTAAAGTTGTAGTGAGAGAAGACAAATCCCATCAGGCAATTATTCATGCTGAATTAAGCCTGAGAACACTTGAACCATAAATCTTGATTTAAAAATCACATTGGGAGAGGCTACCCTCGGCCAATATATCTTAGCCATTCTCTATCTCATTAACCTGTTTTATTGTTTTATTAGCACTTATCAATATATAAAATTGACTTTTTGGTCTGTTTATTTGTTTATTGTCTTTCTCTGCATTTACTCTATGATAGTGGGGATTTTATCTTTTGTTCCTTGCTGCATTATTATCCTAAAACCTCTTTGCTGATTATTTTTTGACCTACAAACTGTGATAATATATGTGCTATCTAGGATCATTGAAACAATTAGATTGAATGGTATATGTGAGAAACACGTTGAAAACATCCAAATGTTGTACAGAGATTATCATTAGAATTAGTTCGATTCCTTTGAAGAATAAACAAGCATAAATAAAGGGGAAGCGAAGGCCATAAAAATATAGATTCAAAGTACCTAATATTAGGCTTCCTCTCCCTGTTAGATTAATGGTTAGATCTTGGCTCTGTAGATTCCTGGATAAACTTAGATGAACTATTTACCCTCTGTAAGCAGCAGGTTATTCAATTGATAATATTTATCGACTGTCAGACACATTAAATTAGATAATATATTTAAAATGCCTAATATGATCTTATTAATTCTAGATATTCAAGAAATGATTGCTACTATTATTATTTCTTCCAAGCTTTTTTCACTTCATAGAAACGTTCATGGAATATGTTCACTCAAATGGCCTTTTACAAGTATCCAATTGTGCTTATGTGTGTGTTTGCATATGAAGTGTGTGTTTATGCATTTTTTTTTCTTTAAAGAGGATGTATAAATACATAGAAGGAAGCTGACTGTAGTTACTAACATATTAGCAACACATGAGAAAGTTAAGTACATTATTTATGAATTTTAGAAAAAATAATAAGCTTCTTTATGTCCTAGTTTGTTTCCACAGAGAGTACCTATGCTAACCCCTGCTGATTGCTTTTAGGCTCTACAGGAAGACTGACCAATCTGCATTCTGTATTTTAAAGTGATAAGAATTGTTCTGTTTCAAAACACACAAGATACTGGCTGTATGAGAGTGGACAAAGCTCTACATTCTCTAGACCTCATTTGTAATATGAAAATTATTATTGCATCATACCATCACTTATTTATATAGCAAATGTTTATTGAGTATCTACTACATGTCTGGCTCTGTACTAATTAGCTTGAACTCATAAGTGCACAAAGAGCCCTGCCTTCTTGGATCTTATTTAGAGCAATGACCAGACAATATAAAATAAATTTAATAAATTTAGTAAAGCATATAGTATGTTAGAACATAAAATATTCTTATAAAAATTCAATTAGGGAAAGACTGGATGGAAGAACTATGGGTAGGAGCTCCACAAACTGAACACTAAGTAGGTCATCAAGGTAAGTATCAAGGGGAAACTGAGATTGAACCAAATATTTTAAAAAGATAGAATTAATCAATTGTGTATCTGTTGGAATAGTATTCTAGATAGTGGAAACAAGTGAAACAAAATCTCTAGTAGAAACTTGCCTAATATGTTCCAGGAACAAAGAATTTTGTGAAAACCAAAGGAAATCATGTCTATGTGGGCAACTTGTCAGCTGGGAAGTAATGTATTAATGTAGATGGTATCATATTAGTTCTGCTCTGTCCCTGCTCTGTCACTGAATAACTATGGCTCCTTGGGCAAGTCTTGGTTCTATTATTTCTTTTTTTATTTTTTTTGCGGGGCTGTGGCGGGGTGGAAGTTGGAAGCTAAAGTCCCTTCTAGTGTAAAAATTTTGACTGAGTAATTCTGACATTTTTTTTGCCTTAAAATTTTTCTTATGCACTTACCATAATAAAAGTGAATGAAATAGAGTTGAAATGGGTTATACAAATTGATGAGAGGGAAAAAAGTTTAAAAAAAAAAGTTTTTATGTAATTAACATACATTTCATCTTTTAGCCCATAGATATAAACCATGCTATTTACTAGATTCATCAAAGACTGTATATGCTTCAAAAAATATCAAAGTCATGAAAAATAAGGAAAGAATGACAGAATGTCAAAGTTTGTAGAAGAGGAGACATGACAAATGTAATGTGGTATCTTGGATTTGATTCTGAAATAGAAAACTGGTAAAATCCAAACAGTCTATAATTGAGTTAATAGTGCTTGTGCATTTGTCAATTTAGGCACCATGGTTATATAAGATGTTAACATTGAAGGAAGCTGGGTGATGGGTATATGGGAACTGTCTGTATACTATGTTTACAACTTTTTAAAATTTAATTATAGTTAGTATACAATATTATATTAATTTCACATGTACAATATAGTGATTCGATATTTACATTCAATGTGATCACCAGGGTCTAGTAATCTGTTACCATGCAACTCATCACAATATAATTGTCTATATTCCTCTTCGTCTTTTTTATTCATCCTCCCACCCCACTTCCCTCTGGCAACCATCAATTTGATCTCTGTTTCTGTGAGTCTGTCTTTGTTTTTTTTGTTTATTTGTTTTGCTTTTTTTAGATTCCTGATTCATATATTCATATATATGTATGTGTGATGTGTTTATTCTTTAGTAGAAGTAAAGAAAACCTCTGAAAAATCAAATTTAATAAATAAT
>NW_011888987.1:1413970-1417753 GCF_000151845.1 Pteropus vampyrus | reverse complement strand
AGAGAACACAGTGGATAAGAGATGGAATACAGACATAACACAGAGCACCTTTTCTCCCGACTGGAGCAAAAAAGAAACACCGCGCCTGAAGCATTAAATTAATACAGCAGACATAATCCAGTATAGATGGGAAGGAATAAACTGCCATAGAAATCAACTTAAAAAAGAATGTGTGCTGGAAGTAAACTGTGGACAATGACAACAAAAGGGATTGAGATAATAAATGTCAAGAACTGAATAAAAAAAATAATCCTCGATACATAAAGAAAAAGAACATAATTGTGGTAGTGAGAATCAGTGAATTTGAAAGAAAATCGTATCAAAAATAAAACATTTCTCACTTTTATGCATATGTATATGTGTATATGTATATTTTAAACACATACACACTATATACATATATACATATACATACATATACATACATATGTATATATGTATATATATATATAAAATATTTTTCTTTCTCTGTTTACACCTTTTAATCTAAAAGTGATACAAAATAAAATTTTTTGTTAGAAAGTGTGTAGCGGAACATAGTCTCATTATTTATATTTTTATTGTCACAAGAGTCATTACTTATTTTCAATTGGAAGGAAATTGAAAATAAGACGTGAATAGATTCATTAATATACATATATATGTACAATACTTCCTTTAAAATATTTTTGTTTAAGAAATTTAAATGGAATATTGTCAATGATTCCAAAGGGACAAAAAACACAAGCTCTAAAAGTATTGCCCAATAAGAACCATATAGAAAAAATACTTAACTGCGAAGTGCAAACCAGAAAAGTGCTAGCCTCTCTATGCTTGGAAATTAAATCTTTCAACCACTTATTATAGAACCTTGTACATAATAGGCAAAGAGTATGTATTTGTTTATTTGATGTAAAATTGTAGCTCCATCCAAATCAGTTATTAAAATCTGCATACATTTCTGGTAAAAGTTTTAGTGATAGAGTAGCATTTTCTGCATTGAGACATACCCAACTATATTTCTAATAGAACCTGGCATAATCTTCTCTCTATTTACCAAACTTCCTCCTTGCCAAGAACCCCTCACTTGTAAAATAAAATTGGCAATGTTTGTCTTTGTCCTTGTGAGAATATTATAGGAATGAATCAAATAATGTTTAAATAATGCTCTGTGGTCTCAGATGAAGGGGATCTTTCACTGCAATGTAAGAAAAACAAAAACATCTTTCTGTCTTTTTTTTTTTTTTTTTAATGCTGGTGATGACCATAATGACTAATATATAAATCTGTCCCAAAGCTCAGGGTGGCCATTTTTATGTTCTAATGAAATATTTGCCCTACCTACAATCAATATATCTTATTTTCCATCAGTACATAACTTATTGGCAGCCAATTGCCAAGGAAAGCACACATAACTGGTCAGCCAGCAGGTGGTTATCAGTTCAATCTTATTGGCAGGATGTTCTAAGTTTGGGACAGCGATGCCAAATTTGAACCACAGGTCTATCTGTAATTTTTTATACTTTTCTATTAGTGCCAACATAAAATACTTGAGCTTAAGAGGCAAAGGCTGTTTCCATATAGACACTGCCCAATGTGATAAAGTCGGGATGCGGAGAAGGGAGAGACAATTCACAGAATTTGCTTGTTAAAATCACCCCTCAGCGAAACAAAAACAGGAACAATGTTACCAGGGGCCGGGGAGGCGGGGCAGTTGGAAAAGGGTTGGGTGGATGGGGACTAAAATTTAGACTGTTGGTTGAGCTTTCAAATAGAAGACTTTTATAAGCAATATTGGTATGAATAGGCATTTACACACAGCAGAAGGAATAGAGCCACTGGGATTTGAAAAAGATTATCTTTCTTCACAAAATGGAAATGTGAAGAATATCAAAACAGAAAGTGAACCAAGCAAAAGGAAAAAAAAAATAATCATAGTTCTCCTTAATCCTCATTCAGATTTAAAATCCTGAATGTAATGTAAATAAAGAATACAACATAGAATTTCCTGGTAACTTAAAATGGCTTTACCAGGAATGCCAATATGATATTTCCAAGACGTAGTGTTTGTCTTTACTTGAAATTGGATTCAAATATTTCGAAATATCTGATCAACCTGGAGAAGTAAAAGGATTTTCTCTCATTGTTTTGCTGGTAACTCTTAACTTTGAGTCTTTTCTTTACATTCAACTGATCTCTTGGCCCATATACACAATTGAACAGATAGGAAATATAATAAGAAACATATTTTCTCATGGTGTTTCCAGTTGGAAATAACACAAAGAGAGAAAGAGGCTTTATCACATTATTCCCAAATGAAAATTCTCTGTGAAAGCCTGTTTCCCACAATATATCTTGTTGGCTTTCATAGATGGGCACTTAGCAAGAAGCCTTTGGCTGCACATTGTATGAGAAGTATCGACATTTAACTCAGTAACAGCTTGAGTATTAAATATTTTCTTACCAGAATGCTAGAGTCATAAATTGCTTAGATGGTCTACTGAGGTAATGTATTATTTCTGCTCTCTAGAAATCCAAGTTCTCAATAGTGCGTGTGATGGATGCAGGGAGTGCACAAAATAAGATTGTTTTGATTCTAATAGATTCTAGTGAATACTATTTTTATAATGAGTGAAAGAAAGGAAGGAGGGAGGGAAGGTAGGAAGGGTGGGGTGAGACAGAAGAAATGAGAGAGAAGAAAAGAGAAGAAAATAATAGCCTTATATAGGAAGAGGTAGGAATTCTGCTTTTGTAGGCTGATAGTCAATCATTAAAAGGGCCAAAAGAACAAAAAAAAGAGCCAAAATAATCAATCTCTCAGGAGTCTCCTATTTGATCACTTATATTGTTTCAATACAAATACTAATTGTAACAAAAATACAAAAATTAATTTGAAGGGTCAAGGTCCATTTTCTTTTCAGCAGCAATGAAGTTTTCTATTAAGCAGAAAAACAATCATTGGTTTAAAGAATAACTGATTCTTCTCATAAGTAACATTTTATTCAGATGACTTTATATACTTTATTTACAATAGCAGGCAGGAAGGTGTTTCAGTTTGTGAAATAAATTTTTAAAGTTTACTGAACTATAAATTATAAAATTGTAATGCTATTTTTATGGTGAAAGTAATTTTTAAATCAAAAATAAAAGAATTTTTTAAATATTAACAAATTCAATTCTACCACACCCCTCACACTATTACTTTGCCATGAAGTCTAATTCTGTTTGTACAAGATGGGAATATTTAAATATAAAAATTATTCCACTCTGCTATACTAAAGAATTGATCAGAAGGGACTGGTTTTTTAAATCAGCATCAATGTAGGCTATCTTCTCTTTCAAAAACAGACATGTAAACAATAATTCTGTTCAATTTTATTTCTACTACAATTTATGTATCATGATGATGCTAAGTCAATAGACAGCAATGTGGTATAATGGAAGTACCAAGGGATTTAAAGTCAAAAGACCTTTGCTTGAATCCCTGATCTGAAATTTACTAGGTACGTGACCTCAGGTGATTGATTTAATCTAGCTGAATGTGTTTCTTGCTGTTCATACCTCTTGTGGGGATAAAATGGGGTAATGTCTATGATTGTCTATTCCACCCAAAAGTAGGCATGGAATGGTCAAAAGGCTGTCCTCTGAGCTACCGCAACCAGTGATAGTGTTTAACAGCATCGCACAGGAGTGTCACAGTGCTACATAAAGGAGGAATCGGTTTTCAATTTAAACTTCAAAAAGAAAGTTACTTTTTAGTCCAAGAGAGTACAAAAAAAGTCCTCCTCATGCTCCAGTGTGGTA